>NW_028262400.1:116409-276309 GCF_047370975.1 Nipponia nippon | reverse complement strand
CCAACACTGCTCCCTCTCAAAGCATCCCACTTGTCTGCCTTTGGCCCACTTCTGCCTTTGCAGCCCTCCAGGAGAGCCTTTGGGAGGCCCTTAGCTGTCCCCTCCCACAGCTTCTGGGCTTGCCTCACTCTTCTGCTCCTTTCAGAGACGAAAGGGCAGGACAGCACTTCACAGCTCTCTTTGCAGGACGTGGCGCTGGGCATGGAGGACTCTGCAGAGGACAGCAGCTCCTCTGCAACAGCCAGCAAGAGCCAGCTCACCTGGGCAGCTGCACAGGGAGGCATCTGCAGGCTGGACGGGCTTCATCTGGCCAGGCAGGCTCAACATTGCCTCCTACATTGGCTCCTGCTTGCATCGCGCTTCTTCTGTGGCTGCATAAGGCTGGTGTCCGGAAGGAAAGCTGCGTGCCCGCTCTGCTCTCAACCATGTGAGCGTGTGCTGCACACCGTGCGAGAAGACAGCAACAAAGAGGAGCATGGATTCAGCCCCTTCTTCCCACTGCCAGAAGAGTGGTGCCAAGGAGAGGGCCCGGAGCAGATCCCCGCAGTGGGGACAAGATCTCCGCAGCTTCCCAGGTGCGTGGACACCACGGACTATGACCACTCAGCAGGGAGGAGGAGGAGGAGAAGGACCTGGTCCTCCAAGGTGTGACTGCACTCCCAGGGATGACACAGCTGCAGGGCCCCTCCAACGGCAGCCCCCAGCCGGCTCCTGCCCCCAGTGCTGCTCGGGAGCAAACCCTGCCAGTGCAGAGAGAGCAGAGCAGACCCCTGCAGCAGGGCTATGATCTCCACAGCCAGTTTGTGGAGATCACGGGACTACGACAGCTCAGAAAGGGGGAGGAGGAGGTGGAGAACAAGTCCTCCCATGTCGTGACCAAGCCCCAAGGGATGACACAGCTCCAGGGCCCTCCAACACCAGCTCCAAGTGGGCTCCCGCATGCAGGAGCTGCTTTCGGGACCAAAACCCTGCTGAGAGGCAGAGAGAGCGGAGCAGATCCCCACAGCGGGGCTATGATGTCTGCAGCCAGTTTGTGGACACCACAGATTATGATGCCTCAGCAGGGAGAAGGAGGAGGAGGGTTTCAGTGCCCCAGAGAAGCATGCCAGACAAAGACTCGGGGCGCTGCGGCGGCAGTGAGCGAAGGGGGACAGATTGTGACCCTGGCTGAAGAAGGAGCACAGCATCTTTCTTCTGCTGTGCCAGAGAAGAGGAGCAGCAGAAGAAAAAGGAGGAAGAGAAAACGAGGAAGCACCAAAACTGCCCCCAGCAGGGACCAAGCTGCACAAAAGGCACCAGCAGCCCACCCTGTCCCCCTCCCAGTGCTGCCTCTGGCCAGGAAGAGCTCAGAGAGACCTTCCAGAGACTCGGACACCTCTGCCGGCTAGCCCGCCTGCCCACAGGTCCCTCGAGGAAGAGCTTTAAGCCCTGGTCAGCTCTTGGGATCGCCTTGCAAAAACAACACTCACTCGGTACCCACAGTCAGAAAAGCCAAAGCCAGAATTAAAAACATTCGTTGGCCTTGCATATGTAATTCCTGGGGTGTTTTCTTCTCTGTAGGTTTTGGGGCAATTGGAGGAAATGCCCAGTGTGGGAGGTTTATGTCTTGGGACGAAAGTGAGTGGGACTGAAACGGGCTGAACGGCCGGGCCCTGAGGGTGCTGCTCAGTGGCACCAAGCCTAGTGCAAGGCCAGTAACCAGGGGTGTCTCGCAGGGGTCAAGACTGGGTCTGATCCTGTTTATCATCTTCCTTAATTAATGTTCTGGAGGATGGGGCAGAGTGCACCCTCGGCAAGCTGACTGATGACAGCAGTCTGGGAGCAGCGGCACTTAGGCCAGGGGGTCGTGCTGCTGTCCCGAGGGACCTGGGCAGGCTGCAGAGACGGGCTGACAGAGACCTCATGCCCAGACCAGAAAGGGGACGTGCAAAGGGTGCTGTGCGGGTGACGAGCAGCGGCACAGGCTGCCCAGGGAGACTGTGGAGTCTCCATCCCTGGCGATGTTCCACGGCCCTCTGGACATGGTCAAGGAGAAGCGGCTGCAGGAGGCCCTGCTTGAGCAGGGGGGTTGGACCCGGTGACTTTGTCCTCCAGCTGACCTCCCGGCCAGCCTCAAGCAGCCGCTGATTCTGTGAAATGGACGCCTGGAAGAGGACCCAGCCACCAACGCTGTCACCCTCAGGTGGCCATCGACAGCTCCACCAGCAAGCTGCAGGTGTGGAGAGGAGCCCCGGGCGGAGCAGGCTCCTGGCAGGCCCTGCGGCCCCTGGAGAGGAGCCCAGGCAGCAGCAGGTTCTCTGGCCGGAGCTGCGGCCCGTGGGGCCCAGGCAGGAGCAGGGGAATGGCGTGAGGAGGAAGGGGCGGCAGAGCCGAGGCGCTGTGGGCTGCCCGCAGCCCCATTCCCCGTCCCCCTGCACCGCTGGGAGGGGAGAGGGGGCCGAGGAGTCGGGAAGGAGGAGTGAGGCTGAGCCTGGGAAGGGCGGGGCTGGGGGAAGCTCTTTGGGTTGGGGTTTGGTGCTGCTCTCCGGCTGCCTTTTCCCTTGGCACCAAACTGCATCAGCCTGGCCCCGCTCAGGCCCCGCTCGCCCCTGAGGGGGCGCAGGCGGCTCTGGGAGGAGAGGCCCGGGCTGCTCCCGCCCACCCAGCCAGAGCCGTGCCATTGGCCACAGCTGAGCCAATCAGCAGAGCCGGTGTTGGCCTGTCAGGGCCAGGCGACCTGGGGCGGGGCCGCAGGGGCCAGAGGCCGAGCGGCCTGAGGAGAATGGGGGCAGAGCGGGGCCGGGGGCAGGCGGGGGAGCCCCGCTCAGCAGCCGAAACCAGTTCCCACCAGTGCAGCCCTGGCTGAGGACAGCCCTGGTGAGAGCAGCACAAACCCCTTTCCCTTTTCCCAGCCTCCCTGGCTGCCGGCTGCAGCCGAGGCAGAGGCCGGGCAGGGGAGGGCTCATCCTGCCAGCGCTGCTGATGGCGGCAGAGGAGAGAGCGGCCTGGTCCTGCTGAGCGCAGGGTCGCTCTCCCGCCTGGGCTGCCCCTCGGCCCGGCGCTGCATCTCAGGACCAAGGGTCTGTATGGTTGTTGGTGTTGCTTTCAGGCAGGGTTGTTCCCCCACCCCATCCTCCCTTCCCCCTCCCTGCCCCGGCCAATATTCGCTGGAACCGTGCTGGCAGAAGGCCCCGGTTCCTGTTAAGGTCAGTTACAGGGAATAATTTAAAGGCAATTTGATGAGGCTGGCAATTCCAACTGCTCCAGGTACACAGGAGCTTTAAATGGGCAGTTGCCTGCCGGTGACCTTTCATATGCCTTTCTTCCTAGGTTCATTCATTTCACTCCCACCAAAACCAAAGCCCCGGCTTACACATGGAAAGGGGCAAAACCCGCCGTGGCAGACAGCTGCTCTCCAGGTCCTCATTGCTGTCTGGAGCCCTCCGTGACCAGGAACGGGCAGTGTGTGCCTCCAGTGTATCCCATCTCTGGATGTGCCAGGGCAAACACCAAGCTCACAGCTGGCCCAAGTGAGTAACAGTTCTCCAGCCGTTCGTTCAGACAAGACAAACAGCCTTTCTTTTTTGCCCTGTGTCAGTATGCCTTGTAGAAAGGCAACCTCCTTAGAGGCAGCTTGTACTTAGCATATGGATACAGAGTGTGTTTTATTGTTTGTGAAACTTTATCCGGCTTTTCTTTACTTGCAAATAGGAAAAATTCTCCTGTGCCTGTGTGCAGCCAGTTCTCGAAGGAGAGCAGGTGGGAGATGGTGCAGAGGACCTGTAGCATCCAGCTACGGAGATGAGTGCAGAAGTCTGATGCAAGGAACAGTGATGCAAGTCCCAGGTGGCCAATGACAGAAAAGGGGACGTTTGGGAGGTGAGGAGCAAAGTTGTCCATACAGTGTCAGACCTCAAGGGACTGCTTTTCCTACCTGTCCAGACCTCCCGAGCGGACACTCACCTCTTCTTTAACCTCAGAATTAATAAAAAATATCCTTTAAAACAAAATTCATTTTTATTAGATGCACTTTGAAATCTTTCGCCTTAACTACCCTAGGAAACCTCTCTAATGAGCTGTACAAGTCGTGAAGACTTGGAGAAAATCACAGGAAGAGACAGGGCTCGTTAGGGCTTTCTGTATTTTAATGAGCCCCATGGTGTATTTGGGGCTGAGGCCTTGAACCTCAGATACCGAGAGGAGATTGAACAAACTGCTCAAGAAGTCCAAGTCAGAAGCTGAACCCAAAGTATCTGGAAGCATTAATGGGCCCCATGAGGACCATTACTGACAAAGCCTCCCCAGGGACTCTTTAGAGCAGGTAATTGGAGGCCATGATTGCAAAGGCTCTGTGCAGGCAGCTGTAATGCTGAGCAAACCCTTTGGTTTCTTCTGTGAAGCAGAAAGGCCAAGCCCTCATCCGCAGGCCCTGGGAAGGCAGATCCTGTCCCTCCCGCATGGCTCAGGGCTCCTCCTGGGGGCAGTGGGGTGTGAGGGTGAGCAATGCCAAGTGTAGGAAAACTGTACACCACCTCCCGGCCTCCCCAGGCAGGGCTGAGGAAGAAACAAAGGCCAGAGCCTCAAAACAGGTTTTGCCTGGTAGGCCTCGGTGCCAGAGGCAGCTGCCAGAGCCAAGAGGACAAAGACCTCGGTCCTGTTGGGCCTTTCAGCCTTGCTAGAGCCCTTGGCCATCTCTGCTGCAGGCTGTCCTACGCTGTCCCATGCCTGCACCTCTTTCCCTTCAGGCTCTTGACATCCATCTTGCCTTCCCACCTAGCTCTCAGCCCAGCATTTCTATAGCTTCACTGATGGCTCTCCACCCTTGCTGGCTTTCCCTTAAAACACAAAGCCATGGGCTGGTCCAGCCTCCCTCTGGGTCACCTCTTGCACCACAAGGCTACCCTTTCAGTGACATTTCTTTTTCCTCACATCCAGTCTGAACCTTCCAAGCTGCACTTTGTGGAGGCTTCCTTCTCTTCCCACTACCAGGAAAAGCTCCATCACCTCTGAGGCCACCCTTCAAGCAGCTGCACGCTACTACTATAGTGCCCTGAGCCTCCACTTCACCAGGAGAAAGAAGTCCAGGTCCTTCAGCCTCTCCACACAGGCCCCATCCCCCATCCTGGCAGATGTCCCTTGGGGCCGCTCCAGGTCTCCCACTCTTCCAGACGAGGGAACCCACACTCGGACACACTACTCCAGATGTGGCCACACCAGTGCTGAGTGAAGGGGGACGATAACACCCTGGTCTGGGTGGCCACAGTCCTCCTAATGCAGCCCTGTATGCAGCTGGCCTTAGTCACTGTTGGTAGTGTTTGCTCTATCAAATGGCATTTGAAATGATACCTCACAGAGTCTGCGTGCCTTTCTTACAGGGGACGTGACAAACCAGGACCTCCAGGTGCAAAACAACAACCAAGTCACGTGCCTGCTGCTGCCTACCAGGTTCTCAGGCAGAAGTGATGTCCTAGTCAACAGCCCAGCCCTGTGTCTGCTGATGGCCAATGACCCAAAGAGACCGGAGATTCCAGTGTCCTCACACTCCCCTTCATGGCCATGTGCCTCCTACTGGCCTATGAGCTTCTCAGACATCACTGATGTCATCATAATAGCCCAACCCATCAGCCGCCTTCTGGCCTACCAACTGACCAGACAAAAGTAACCTCACCATGATCTTCCAAGCCACGTGCCCGCTGCTGGCCTTTCAGCTTCTCCAGCGGACACAACCAAGCCATGTACCTGCTGCTGTCCCCTCAGGTGCTCAGGTGGAAGGGATGTGACAACCCCTACCCAAGCCCTCTTCCTGCATGGGCCTACCAGGTACTTAGAGAAAATGATTCCCACAGTCAGCTTGCCAGCCACGTGCCTTCTGCTGGCCTCCTAGGGACACTGGCAAATGGGAGCCTAAAAGTACGTGTCCCCGCCATGAGGCAAGGGCTGAGCTATCAGCTACTGCAGAAAGAAGTGACCTCCCAGTCCCGTTCCCAGCCATGTTCCTGCTGCCGCCCTACCAACTCCAGAGACAGAAGTGACCTCACAGCCACCTTCACAGCCTTGTGCCTCCTGCTGACCCATGAGATCCTGAAGCACAGCGGACCTCACCATAGCATTCCCACCCATCTCCTCCTTGTGGCCTATGAGCTGATCAGATACAGGTCACCTCACATTCCTCTTCCAGTGCCGTGCGACTGTTCTGGGACCTCGCGATCGCTGCCCTGTTCAAGGGGCCAAACAGAGGAAGTTAGGGTTAGGAGGGGTTGAAGGTGAGGGGGCTGGAGCACAGGAATGAGGGCTTTGGGGCTTAGGTGTTCAGGTTAGGGCTTTGAGATCAGAGCTCACCTTTCAGTGCTGGGGATTGGGCAAAGGCTTAGGGAGCGGCCTTGCTGTTCTTCTGTTCACCTAGAAATTTAGAAGACATCAGAGCAACTACCTTCGCTGCTTCTACTGCAAAGCTGTTCTTGAGAACAGGAAATCCTCTTCCGACTTGAGCGTGTGCTTTTTAGCAGTTAGTTCCCTGTAAGCAGAAGAGAACTGGAGCTGGTCAGCCCAGCACTGCCTCAAATGACCCAGGCTGGGCAGTCCATCCTGAGCTGCCACAGCAGGGCTTCAGGGCCCGCAGGTCCCGTTGCCTCATCAGAGCACAGGGACACATTCTACATGGGAATCTGAGAATAAAGGACTCGGCAGCCCCTTTGCATGGGAAAGAGGGGTGACAGGGCGAGATGCTCGCGGGCAGAGGTGGTTGGGGGGTAACCCGGAGGGCAGGAGCAGCAGGAGGAACGCGAGCCTGCTGCTCTACCTGCCATGGCAGTTGGGCAGTGTGGGGTTGGTTTGGGGCAAACAGCATTCTGAGGGGTCCGTCCCCATGGCGATCATTCCGCCAGCACCTGCTTCAGCCAGCCTTGCAATGCTTTGATTTTTCATACCACAACAACTTCCCACCTCCATGATTTTCCATCCTGCTGATGAGTTCCTGCCCTCAGTGTTGGTTTCCCAGCCCCACGATGGTTCCCCGTCCCAGTGACGATTTCCCATCCCAATGGTGGTTTGCTATCCCAATGGTCTCCCATCCCAAGCATGATGTTTTGGGGGAGGCAAATTTCCTGTCCAAGGGGAAGGGATGGGGCCAGCACCAGTGGCCCTGTGATGCCAACACATGTGTGCTGTCCCATCCTGCCCTGGTGGTGGGGATGGGGGTTTGGGGCACTTTTGGGTTGTTTTTGTCCTCCCCTCTGTGCCCTGGGGGGCAACTGCCGCTCCCAGCTGTGGTGGAACCGGTGCCAGCATTGGTACCGTGTGGCCATGATGGGGAGCTGTCATGAAAATTTGGCAAGTGGGCTATCCTGACTAAGGAGAGAAGCTGGGACGCAGGGTATAGCATTACAAGAGGAATTCTTGCATTCGTGCGCATGAGCCGTCCCATTCAAACTGGGGCACCACAAATGCGGTTTTACACATGCTTCTTATGCTTTTCAAGCATTCAGGTCCAATGCACTTTGACCAATCTCTGCTTAACACACACACAGGCTGCTGTTCTGCAAAGCAACTCTAATTCTGTGGCGTCATCATCCATCTGCTTCTTTGTTGATCTTGGCATCCCTGGAGTTGGTCTGGCTGCAGATCCTGATCTCTGATGGCAGATAAGGGGAGGGTTTCACAGAGGTGTCGGAGGGGCTGGGATGCTGGCGTGAGCTGGGTCATCCAGGGGCATCCTTTCTTCTTCAGGGTGGGGGCTGTCCTTCTCCTCCTTGCAGTGAGCTGGGGGCCTTTAGTCCTGCTGACTGAACCATGACTGTGCAGTATACAACGTCAACTAGATGTGTATCTGTCTATCTTCAGGAACTCGATCCAATTTCATACTCTCATGACTAATTGCTGCAATAGTTAGGGCAAGAGATTTTCCTAGAAGAGCCCCTGGGGTGTCCCTTTGTGGGGGTCCCCGGGAGGTACTTGTGGGGGTTGCTCGTAGATGGTTGGGAGATGCAGGTACTGGGGGCGATGGTAGCAGTGTGGCGTGGGGATGCTGTTCCTGAGGACACCGGTTTTAGCCTGCGGTGGGGATGCCAACGGTGGGGCTGTCAGGAGCAGGACAGGGCAGAGATACCAGGGGTGTTGGTACCAGGCCGGGGTGGGGATGCTGCTTCCAGGGCACCACCGCAAGGTGGTGCCGCCTTTCATAGGGGTGGCCGCCTTTCACCAGGGAACAAAATGGAGGGACAAGGAGCACTACTTCAGAGCTGGCCTGTGGCTGTATCTTGAGGGGAAGATGAAATTCATTGGAAATGAACCTGTAAGAGACCAGGTGCTTTGTCCACAAGTCTCACAGACACAGTCCTGTACCTGGGAAGAGTGGAGAAGAAACCCTCAGCAACCCCAATGTGGCAGCCAAAGCTGGCAACAGGCACGCTTACAGCCCTGGGCAGGTTTTTCTTCATCCAGCTGGTGCAGCTCAGGGAGGAGGTGGGAGCTTTGCTGGCAGATGAGCAGCCCTTCGTCAGCAGTGCATGGGGAAGCCTGGGGGCTGCTGGCTGTGGGAGGTGCCCGGGCCGTGGCAGCTGTGTGGTCTCGAGGGGACACGCCCGCGTGCGCGCCCATGTCACAAAGGGGCAGTGATGCAGCACCCACCCGGCGCTTGTGACCTCACCTGGCCAGGGCTTGAAATGCTGAAGAGCAGGCCAGCGAAAGCTAGTTGGGCTGAGCTGGCCTTCGGGATAACTCAGCTCCTTCCATTGCTACTTGCGTGCCCACTTTTTTCCAACCATTTATCGTTTCCTGCCCACTTCTCCTCAACTTCCATCCTCGTTCAAAGGTAATTATGATTTGACTTTCAGGACACAGCATAGGGTAGGTAGATAGAGGAGAAAAGTATAGGCTGGTGTGTGCCTTCCGCGCTCTAGGCTGAGCTATTACACCTTTCTAGGCTGGCCAGATATGGGCTATGGGTAGAGTTCCTCTTTGCTAATTCTTATATTTCTTTGCCATATCCCAGGAGAGGTAAGTAGGGGGGTGGCAGTGTAGTCTGAGGCGTTGGGCTCAGCATGGAATGACAAGAAGCCCACCCTGACTGATGGGGTAGGAAGGGAGACAGAAAAGGAGGACGGCAAAAGCAGCCGTTGAAGTAGCGGCCGAAAGCCGGTCACTGCTGTGTACAAGGTGGGAAAGTGTGGGCTGGAGAGCCAGAGGGCTCTGCTGCTAACGCTGGCCACAGGTAAGCAGCAGGACCCCTTTAGAGAAGGTGACACGCAATGCAGTGTGTCAAAAGGGCCTTGGTAATTGCTGTCAATTGGAGTCCTGTGACAGGGACAGCAGGGCCATCAGCTTGCAGCTCTGCAGCACTTACAAGTACCACTGAAACGCTTCTGATGGCAAACGTTGATCTGTGCATTTCATTTGGAATTGTTTTCAATCATTTTCTTGAACTCCACTTATTTCTTTGCAATCAGGTGACGGGACTGGCGCTGATCTTCTCTTTCTGGAGCACGTCCTGACATCCTTTGTCATCCAAAGCTTTCCGCTCTGTTCCTGAGAGGAGCGATGGCCGCAATGGGGAATGACTCCTGTGAGTAAGGGCTTCACCATTGGACTTTGTGAATGCCCAAAGGCGACGGACGTGGCTGCTGCTCCATCCCTGACTGTGGATGTGCTGACAACCTAGAGTGAATTCTGGGGCGTTTCCTGGTAGCAGCCAGGCTCACCCAGGTGTTTTTGATTAGACACAGGAAAATGAGTTTTGTCCCTCCTCTGCCACGATGTACAAGACTCTGAAAGATGACATTGCTCGTACTGACATCAGTAGGGTTACCTTCTGGGCTAGGGACTTGCTTGTTTTCATGAAGTCACTATCAGAAAAAGGGAAGACTTGACCTGATAATCCAATTCAAGAGTCTAGAGGGAAAGGAAGGTAGCCCGAAGCACAGAAATCAGAGTGTGGCTTTCTTGGAGTTTTGGCAAAGGAAGCAGGGCAACAGACTCTTTTCCAAAACTGCTTCTTGACCAGTCATTGTCAATGGCAGTGTTAGGCTTCCCCCAGTGTTTCTGTGTTGGAGGTTAGAGCTGCTTGTCCTGGGGGCTCCTGTACAGAGCTTGACTTTTAAACGATGCTTTTGTGCAACCACATCGTCTCCTCTCTTTTCAAATGTCATTTCCCTGCAGCCACTGCCGAGGGAATGGCTCTGCCGCAAAGGATCCTCTTTCCCCCGGAGAAGCTTTGCATGGATTGGCAGCAAAGACAGAGAGCTGGAGCAGGACTCCACAACCTGGGCAATACGTGCTACCTCAACTCCGTCCTGCAGTGCCTGACGTACACACCCCCTCTCGCCAACTACCTGCTCTCTCGGGAGCACAGCCGCTCGTGTCAGTACTTTTATCAACAGCTCCTTGCAAATCTGGTGGGCTCTTCCCAAGGATTCCCAGCATCTGGAATTTGATTGAGGAGAAAAGCAGCCCTCCTCTCTCAATCCCCCGAGTTGGTGTTCTTTGAACACTCAAGCCTAGAAGCCCCTTGTCCTATCTCGGTGTATTCATCTTCAGAGAGGCACCTCTTTCTAGCCCCCGCTCTCGGTCCCTATTCCTGCAAGTTAAACTCTCTTTGCTTCTTGCACAGAAAACTTTTGTCAGTTCAGCATCCCTCTGAAGAAAGTTTTCTATGCACTACAATGTCCCAGTGGGCCATTGGCACCTTGGGAGAAGAGGAGCGGGGGCTGTTCTTGTAACTTCAGGATCTCCATTAGGTTTCCCACCGCTCTGGAGATCTTGCTAACCCGAGACGCTTCCCTCCCTCCCTTCCTCTTCAGGTCGCCAGCAAGGCTTCTGCATGATGTGCAGAATGGAAGCACATGTTAACAAGGTCCTGCATTCCTCAGCCAGTGCCATCCAGCCTTGGAGTGTTGTCAATGTCCTCACACGTGAGTCATTTCAGGTGCTTTTACAGGTTTCCTTCCCTTCCTGCGGGGGACAACTCCTAACTTCTTCTTTCTTAGGAATAGGAGAACATTTCCAGCATGGCATGCAGGAAGACGCCCACGAGTTCTTACGCTGCACTGTCGATGCCATGCAGAGAGCTTGTCTGAGTGGAAGCAACGAGTAAGCACAAGCAAATTCCCTTTTCAATGCTCCTGAGGCCTTTGGACTCCTTGGTGTACTCCCATCAAGGAAACCCTACCGCCAGGGTTTTCAGACAAAGCAAAACTCCTGGAGGAGATCACTCTCTGCCCTACTTCTGAGCTCCCTGCCTTACCCTTTCTTTCCAGCTTGGATGTCTCTTCTCAAGCAACTACCATCGTCCACCAAATATTTGGGGGCATGCTGAGATCCAGAGGTACTTTTCCATGACTATCGCTCTGCTTGGAATTGTCTGTGTCCTTCTGTCTGCCTGTGATAAACAGCTGATCGTGTGACTGGCGTAGCAGGTATGGAGGCCGTAAACCGGCACAGTCAGTCGACTTCCCCTGTCGCTGAGCATTTTGATTTGCCTTCCAGTCACGTGCTTGAGCTGCAAAGCCGTTTCCGATTCCTACGAGGCCTTCCTGGATCTTCCTTTGGATATAAATGTAAGAGGGTTTGTAAGACATCCCAAGGCCCCCGTAGCTTTCCAGAATAAACGCAGGTGGTGTAAAACCATATACTGCAAAGCCAAGAGAAGAGAGCTTGGTGGTGGGTGGGGAGTGGAATGGACTGTGTCCTTCTGGGGAGGCCATGGCAGTGGTCTCCCTGTAGGTGCTGGCTTTAAGCGGGACAAGCACACATTATCCTCCCTGCACCCTTGATGGACTCTCCTCCTTCTTCCCTTTGCCCTCCCTCAACACCCCTCTGGCTCCCAGGCTGATGGGTTGTGTTGTTTTCATTCTGATGACCCTGCGCCCCATCAGTAGCTGAACTGAGTGGTGCCACAGAGAGGTCGCTTTGATAGCCCTGGGCATTCCTGGGAAATGAGGAAATGTTCAGCATAATACCCTCTTTCTGCCTCCTTCTGGACACTGCTTGTGGGTTCACAGTGGGTCTCCTCAGCCTCAGCTACCTGCGCCTTCTTGGCAGCTCTTAGCCAAGTGTTTGGGCGAGGGCGTTTCCCCGAGCTCAGTGCTCTCCTTTCTCCCTCCTCCAGGCAGCCTCCTCTGTCACTGCAGCTCTGGAGGACTTTGTGAAACCCGAGCAGCTGGATGGGGAAAACTGCTTTAAATGTAGCAAGTAAGATGATTACTAACGCCATATTAATGCTAGATCCTTCCTGAAGGTGCTGCATGTCATCGTGCAGAAGTCCTCTTTTCATGGAGGTTTAATGCCCAGTAATGGGCAGCAGCTGTTGTTTAATCTGGCACTTATGGTTCTGAATAGCCTTAAAACAGCGTCAGGATGTGTGAGACAGGAAAGCTTGTCTTGCCTTCTGGCGGGGAAAAAGGGTGCCCTTCAGCATCTGGCTCTGTGCTTGCTTTCAAGGTGTGACAAGATGGTTGCCGCCTCCAAGAGGTTTACAATCCATCGCGTGCCCAAGGTTCTCACCGTGTGTCTGAAAAGGTTTGAACATCTCACCGGCAGGAAGATCAGCAAGGTGTGTACGCAATTGGAGTGCAACTTTCTCTTCCTGGAGCGGGAGGTGTCCCAAAGCAGTAGGCTCTTTCACAAGCCGTTCATGTTGGGTTCTTCGTGTTCCCTTCTGGGGAGACGAGAGTTCCCGTGGGAAGACAAGCATGGACTCTGCTCCGACGGAGCTGCTTTGGCCAAGAACAGTTTCCTGCCACCCAAACCATGACATGTTGAAGGCTCGTCCATGTACTAGCTCAGGATCATTTCTGAGCCCTCTTGGTCTCTCTGTAGGTGGTGGAGTATCCCGAGTACTTGGATCTTTGGCCATACACATCTCGGACAGCAGGAGAACCGCTCCTCTACGCCTTATATGCTGTCCTGGTACATAGCGGTGGCAGCTGTCATGCAGGACACTATTTCTGCTACACCAAGGTCAAGAGCAACTTCCTTCCTAGCAGGGGAAAAAATGTGTGCTGGGGAAGGCAACCTTTCACAGCAGTGTTACTGGCAGCCAAGGTTCTGGGGGAGAAGGTCTCCTTACCGGCTGCGTTGGAGTTGTTTTGGCGTGCTCTTGGTTCGGTAGTTTTCTGCCTGTGTTATCACTGAGAAACCAGGCAGTTCCTCTCCAGCTATCGATGCCTTTCTTTGCAGGCCAGCGATGGACTGTGGTACAAGATGAACGATGCGTCTGTGGAGGGTTCTGACATCAACACAGTTCTCAGGCAGCAAGCCTATCTACTGTTTTATGTCAGGTAATAACCAGTGCTAAAATGTGTTTCGAATACGTTTCCTTCTCCTGGCTTTGCTCTTTTTCTTCTCATCCTCCTGAGTGTTTCTCTTTCGGTCCTAGGAGACAGTTCCTACCTGCATCATTCAGTGCTGTCAAGTCTGAACTACCTCACCTCTGTCCTTACTTTTCCTTGCCGGGCTTTCGGCTCCTGCCCTGCTGTAAAGTGCTCCTTGTCTGCTCTCTGAAGCTGGCTAATGTAGAGAAGAGTGCTTAAAGGGGGCCTCCAGGAAAGATGGGGAGGGACTCTTTATCAGGGAGTGTAGTGACAGGACGAGGGGTAAGGGTTTTAAACTGAACGAGGGAAGATGTAAATTAGGTATTAGGGAGAAATTCTTTACGGTGAGGGTGGTGAGACACTGGAAGAGGTTGCCCAGAGAAGCTGTGGATGCCCCCTCCCTGGAAGTGTTCAAGGCCAGCTTGGATGGGACTTGGAGCAACCTGATGGAGTGGAAGGTATCCCTGCCCATGGCAGGGGACTTGCAACTAGATGATCTTTAAGGTCCCTTCCAACCCCAACCATTCTGTGATTCTGTGATTCTATGAAATGGAGGCCGTAGCGGGGATAAAGACAAGGACTTGCTCTGACAGGTGTAGACCTGGTGGGAAGACCCCAATCGAATTTCTCATTTCTAGTCTCGCTTATATCTTCTCTCTGTTGTGGAAACCGCTCCAAGAAAATGACTGAACCCCAGAGGAGGCTGCAAGAACAGACCTAAATGGAGATCACTCTTTGTTTCTCCAGGTGCACTGATTTGAAAACTGGAGAAAGGGCTTCTTCCTCACCAGCACCATCATATGCCCGTCCCTTCCTCAGTCAGTGGGGGGCCGACAGCAAACAGGCGTGCTCTGTGGGACCACAGGGTCTGCCTCGTCGGACTAAGGTAACTCTGGGGAGGTGGGTCAGGGCAGCAGGTGGACAGTGGATTTCTTTCTGGGATCTTGGCATTGCTCTCTTTTCCCTCCCACACTGCAGCTTTCTTCACAGCCCCAACACTGCTCCCTCTCAAAGCATCCCACTTGTCTGCCTTTGGCCCTTCTGCCTTTGCAGCCCTCCAGGAGAGCCTTTGGGAGGCCCTTAGCTGTCCCCTCCCACAGCTTCTGGGCTTGCCTCACTCTTCTGCTCCTTTCAGGATGAAAGGGCAGGACCTTTTCACAGCTCTCTTTGCAGGACGTGGCGCTGGGCATGGAGGACTCTGCAGAGGACAGCAGCTCCTCTGTAACAGCCAGCAAGAGCCAGCTCACCTGGGCAGCTGCACGGGAGGCATCTGCAGGCTGGACGGGCTTCATCTGGCCAGGCAGGCTCAACATTGCCTCCTACATTGGCTCCTGCTTGCATCGCTTCTTCTGTGGCTGCATAAGGCTGGTGTCCGGAAGGAAATCTGCGTGCCCGCTCTGCTCTCAACCACGTGAGCGTGTGCTGCACACCGTGCGAGAAGACAGCAACAAAGAGGAGCATGGATTCAGCCCTTCTTCCCGCTGCCAGAAGAGTGGTGCCAAGGAGAGGGCCCGGAGCAGATCCCCGCAGTGGGGACAAGATCTCCGCAGCTGGTGCGTGGACACCACCGACTATGACCACTCAGCAGGGAGGAGGAGGAGGACAACCGGTCCTCCAAGGTGTGACTGCACTCCCAGGGATGACACAGCTGCAGGGCCCTCCAACGGCAGCTCCCAGTCGGCTCCTGCACCCAGTGCTGCTCGGGAGCAAACCCTGCCAGTGCAGAGAGAGCAGAGCAGATCCCTGCAGCAGGGCTATGATCTCCACAGCCAGTTTGTGGAGATCACGGACTATGACAGCTCAGAAAGGGGGAGGAGGAGGTGGAGAACAAGTCCTCCATGTCGTGACCAAGCCCCAAGGGATGACACAGCTCCAGGGCCCTCCAACACCAGCTCCAAGTGGGCTCCCGCATGCAGGGCTGCTCGGGACCAAACCCTGCTGAGGCAGAGAGAGCGGAGCAGATCCCCACAGCGGGGCTATGATGTCTGCAGCCAGTTTGTGGACACCACAGATTATGATGCCTCAGCAGGGAGAAGGAGGAGGAGGGTTTCAGTGCCCCAGAGAAGCATGCCAGACAAAGACTCGGGGCGCTGCGGCGGTGACGGGGACAGATTGTGACCCTGGCTGAAGAAGGAGCACAGCATCTTTCTTCTGCTGTGCCAGAGAAGAGGAGCAGCAGAAGAAAAAGGAGGAAGAGAAAACGAGGAAGCACCAAAACTGCCCCCAGCAGGGACCAAGCTGCACAAAAGGCACCAGCAGCCCACCCTGTCCCCCCTCCCAGTGCTGCCTCTGGCCAGGAAGAGCTCAGAGAGACCTTCCAGAGACTCGGACACCTCTGCCGGCTAGCCCGCCTGCCCACAGGTCCCTCGAGGAAGAGCTTTAAGCCCTGGTCAGCTCTTGGGATCGCCTTGCAAAAACAACACTCACTCGGTACCCACAGTCAGAAAAGCCAAAGCCAGAATTAAAAACATTCGTTGGCCTTGCATATGTAATTCCTGGGGTGTTTTCTTCTCTGTAGGTTTTGGGGCAATTGGAGGAAATGCCCAGTGTGGGAGGTTTATGTCTTGGGACGAAAGCGAGTGGGACTGAAACGGGCTGAACGGCCGGGCCCTGAGGGTGCTGCTCAGTGGCACCAAGCCTAGTGCAAGGCCAGTAACCAGGGGTGTCTCGCAGGGGTCAAGACTGGGTCTGATCCTGTTTATCATCTTCCTTAATTAATGTTCTGGAGGATGGGGCAGAGTGCACCCTCGGCAAGCTGACTGATGACAGCAGTCTGGGAGCAGCGGCACTTAGGCCAGGGGGTCGTGCTGCTGTCCCGAGGGACCTGGGCAGGCTGCAGAGACGGGCTGACAGAGACCTCATGCCCAGACCAGAAAGGGGACGTGCAAAGGGTGCTGTGCGGGTGACGAGCAGCGGCACAGGCTGCCCAGGGAGACTGTGGAGTCTCCATCCCTGGCGATGTTCCACGGCCCTCTGGACATGGTCAAGGAGAAGCGGCTGCAGGAGGCCCTGCTTGAGCAGGGGGTTGGACCCGGTGACTTTGTCCTCCAGCTGACCTCCCGGCCAGCCTCAAGCAGCCGCTGATTCTGTGAAATGGACGCCTGGAAGAGGACCCAGCCACCAACGCTGTCACCCTCAGGTGGCCATCGACAGCTCCACCAGCAAGCTGCAGGTGTGGAGAGGAGCCCAGGGCGGAGCAGGCTCCTGGCAGGCCCTGCGGCCCCTGGAGAGGAGCCCAGGCAGCAGCAGGTTCTCTGGCCGGAGCTGCGGCCCGTGGGGCCCAGGCAGGAGCAGGGGAATGGCGTGAGGAGGAAGGGGCGGCAGAGCCGAGGCGCTGTGGGCTGCCCGCAGCCCCATTCCCCGTCCCCCTGCACCGCTGGGAGGGGAGAGGGGGCCGAGGAGTCGGGAAGGAGGAGTGAGGCTGAGCCTGGGAAGGGCGGGGCTGGGGGAAGCTCTTTGGGTTGGGGTTTGGTGCTGCTCTCCGGCTGCCTTTTCCCTTGGCACCAAACTGCATCAGCCTGGCCCCGCTCAGGCCCCGCTCGCCCCTGAGGGGGCGCAGGCGGCTCTGGGAGGAGAGGCCCGGGCTGCTCCCGCCCACCCAGCCAGAGCCGTGCCATTGGCCACAGCTGAGCCAATCAGCAGAGCCGGTGTTGGCCTGTCAGGGCCAGGCGACCTGGGGCGGGGCCGCAGGGGCCAGAGGCCGAGCGGCCTGAGGAGAATGGGGGCAGAGCGGGGCCGGGGGCAGGCGGGGGGCCCCGCTCAGCAGCCGAAACCAGTTCCCACCAGTGCAGCCCTGGCTGAGGACAGCCCTGGTGAGAGCAGCACAAACCCCTTTCCCTTTTCCCAGCCTCCCTGGCTGCCGGCTGCAGCCGAGGCAGAGGCCGGGCAGGGGAGGGCTCATCCTGCCAGCGCTGCTGATGGCGGCAGAGGAGAGAGCGGCCTGGTCCTGCTGCGCGCAGGGTCGCTCTCCCGCCTGGGCTGCCCCTCGGCCCGGCGCTGCATCTCAGGACCAAGGGTCTGTATGGTTGTTGGTGTTGCTTTCAGGCAGGGTTGTTCCCCCACCCCATCCTCCCTTCCCCCTCCCTGCCCCGGCCAATATTCGCTGGAACCGTGCTGGCAGAAGGCCCCGGTTCCTGTTAAGGTCATTTACAGGGAATAATTTAAAGGCAATTTGATGAGGCTGGCAATTCCAACTGCTCCAGGTACACAGGAGCTTTAAATGGGCAGTTGCCTGCCGGTGACCTTTCATATGCCTTTCTTCCTAGGTTCATTCATTTCACTCCCACCAAAACCAAAGCCCTGGCTTACACATGGAAAGGGGCAAAACCCGCCGTGGCAGACAGCTGCTCTCCAGATCCTCATTGCTGTCTGGAGCCCTCCGTGACCAGGAACGGGCAGTGTGTGCCTCCAGTGTATCCCATCTCTGGATGTGCCAGGGCAAACACCAAGCTCACAGCTGGCCCAAGTGAGTAACAGTTCTCCAGCCGTTCGTTCAGACAAGACAAACAGCCTTTCTTTTTTGCCCTGTGTCAGTATGCCTTGTAGAAAGGCAACCTCCTTAGAGGCAGCTTGTACTTAGCATATGGATACAGAGTGTGTTTTATTGTTTGTGAAACTTTATCCGGCTTTTCTTTACTTGCAAATAGGAAAAATTCTCCTGTGCCTGTGTGCAGCCAGTTCTCGAAGGAGAGCAGGTGGGAGATGGTGCAGAGGACCTGTAGCATCCAGCTACGGAGATGAGTGCAGAAGTCTGATGCAAGGAACAGTGATGCAAGTCCCAGGTGGCCAATGACAGAAAAGGGGACGTTTGGGAGGTGAGGAGCAAAGTTGTCCATACAGTGTCAGACCTCAAGGGACTGCTTTTCCTACCTGTCCAGACCTCCCGAGCGGACACTCACCTCTTCTTTAACCTCAGAATTAATAAAAAATATCCTTTAAAACAAAATTCATTTTTATTAGATGCACTTTGAAATCTTTCGCCTTAACTACCCTAGGAAACCTCTCTAATGAGCTGTACAAGTCGTGAAGACTTGGAGAAAATCACAGGAAGAGACAGGGCTCGTTAGGGCTTTCTGTATTTTAATGAGCCCCATGGTGTATTTGGGCCTGAGGCCTTGAACCTCAGATACCGAGAGGAGATTGAACAAACTGCTCAAGAAGTCCAAGTCAGAAGCTGAACCCAAAGTATCTGGAAGCATTAATGGGCCCCATGAGGACCATTACTGACAAAGCCTCCCCAGGGACTCTTTAGAGCAGGTAATTGGAGGCCATGATTGCAGGTAGGCAAAGGCTCTGTGCAGGCAGCTGTAATGCTGAGCAAACCCTTTGGTTTCTTCTGTGAAGCAGAAAGGCCAAACCCTGACCCCCAGGCCCTGGGAAGGCAGATCCTGTCCCTCCCGCATGGCTCAGGGCTCCTCCTGGGGGCAGTGGGGTGTGAGGGTGAGCAATGCCAAGTGTAGGAAAACTGTACACCACCTCCCGGCCTCCCCAGGCAGGGCTGAGGAGAAACAAAGGCCAGAGCCTCAAAACAAGTTTTGCCTGGTAGGCCTCGGTGCCAGAGGCAGCTGCCAGAGCCAAGAGGACAAAGACCTCGGTCCTGTTGGGCCTTTCAGCCTTGCTAGAGCCCTTGGCCATCTCTGCTGCAGGCTGTCCTACGCTGTCCCATGCCTGCACCTCTTTCCCTTCAGGCTCTTGACATCCATCTTGCCTTCCCACCTAGCTCTCAGCCCAGCATTTCTATAGCTTCACTGATGGCTCTCCACCCTTGCTGGCTTTCCCTTGAAACACAAAGCCATGGGCTGGTCCAGCCTCCCTCTGGGTCACCTCTTGCACTACAAGGCTACCCTTTCAGTGACATTTCTTTTTCCTCACATCTAGTCTGAACCTTCCAAGCTGCACTTTGTGGAGGCTTCCTTCTCTTCCCACTACCAGGAAAAGCTCCATCACCTCTGAGGCCACCCTTCAAGCAGCTGCACGCTACTACTATAGTGCCCTGAGCCTCCACTTCACCAGGAGAAAGAAGTCCAGGTCCTTCAGCCTCTCCACACAGGCCCCATCCCCCATCCTGGCAGATGTCCCTTGGGGCCGCTCCAGGTCTCCCACTCTTCCAGACGAGGGAACCCACACTCGGACACACTACTCCAGATGTGGCCACACCAGTGCTGAGTGAAGGGGGACGATAACACCCTGGTCTGGGTGGCCACAGTCCTCCTAATGCAGCCCTGTATGCAGCTGGCCTTAGTCACTGTTGGTAGTGTTTGCTCTATCAAATGGCATTTGAAATGATACCTCACAGAGTCTGCGTGCCTTTCTTACAGGGGACGTGACAAACCAGGACCTCCAGGTGCAAAACAACAACCAAGTCACGTGCCTGCTGCTGCCTACCAGGTTCTCAGGCAGAAGTGATGTCCTAGTCAACAGCCCAGCCCTGTGTCTGCTGATGGCCAATGACCCAAAGAGACCGGAGATTCCAGTGTCCTCACACTCCCCTTCATGGCCATGTGCCTCCTACTGGCCTATGAGCTTCTCAGACATCACTGATGTCATCATAATAGCCCAACCCATCAGCCGCCTTCTGGCCTACCAACTGACCAGACAAAAGTAACCTCACCATGATCTTCCAAGCCACGTGCCCGCTGCTGGCCTTTCAGCTTCTCCAGCGGACACAACCAAGCCATGTACCTGCTGCTGTCCCCTCAGGTGCTCAGGTGGAAGGGATGTGACAACCCCTACCCAAGCCCTCTTCCTGCATGGGCCTACCAGGTACTTAGAGAAAATGATTCCCACAGTCAGCTTGCCAGCCACGTGCCTTCTGCTGGCCTCCTAGGGACACTGGCAAATGGGAGCCTAAAAGTACGTGTCCCCGCCATGAGGCAAGGGCTGAGCTATCAGCTACTGCAGAAAGAAGTGACCTCCCAGTCCCGTTCCCAGCCATGTTCCTGCTGCCGCCCTACCAACTCCAGAGACAGAAGTGACCTCACAGCCACCTTCACAGCCTTGTGCCTCCTGCTGACCCATGAGATCCTGAAGCACAGCGGACCTCACCATAGCATTCCCACCCATCTCCTCCTTGTGGCCTATGAGCTGATCAGATACAGGTCACCTCACATTCCTCTTCCAGTGCCGTGCGACTGTTCTGGGACCTCGCGATCGCTGCCCTGTTCAAGGGGCCAAACAGAGGAAGTTAGGGTTAGGAGGGGTTGAAGGTGAGGGGGCTGGAGCACAGGAATGAGGGCTTTGGGGCTTAGGTGTTCAGGTTAGGGCTTCGAGATCAGAGCTCACCTTTCAGTGCTGGGGATTGGGCAAAGGCTTAGGGAGCGGCCTTGCTGTTCTTCTGTTCACCTAGAAATTTAGAAGACATCAGAGCAACTACCTTCGCTGCTTCTACTGCAAAGCTGTTCTTGAGAACAGGAAATCCTCTTCCGACTTGAGCGTGTGCTTTTTTAGCAGTTAGTTCCCTGTAAGCAGAAGAGAACTGGAGCTGGTCAGCCCAGCACTGCCTCAAATGACCCAGGCTGGGCAGTCCATCCTGAGCTGCCACAGCAGGGCTTCAGGGCCCGCAGGTCCCGTTGCCTCATCAGAGCACAGGGACACATTCTACATGGGAATCTGAGAATAAAGGACTCGGCAGCCCCTTTGCATGGGAAAGAGGGGTGACAGGGTGAGATGCTCGCGGGCAGAGGTGGTTGGGGGGTAACCCGGAGGGCAGGAGCAGCAGGAGGAACGCGAGCCTGCTGCTCTACCTGCCATGGCAGTTGGGCAGTGTGGGGTTGGTTTGGGGCAAACAGCATTCTGAGGGGTCCGTCCCCATGGCGATCATTCCGCCAGCACCTGCTTCAGCCAGCCTTGCAATGCTTTGATTTTTCATACCACAACAACTTCCCACCTCCATGATTTTCCATCCTGCTGATGAGTTCCTGCCCTCAGTGTTGGTTTCCCAGCCCCACGATGGTTCCCCGTCCCAGTGACGATTTCCCATCCCAATGGTGGTTTGCTATCCCAATGGTCTCCCATCCCAAGCATGATGTTTTGGGGGAGGCAAATTTCCTGTCCAAGGGGAAGGGATGGGGCCAGCACCAGTGGCCCTGTGATGCCAACACATGTGTGCTGTCCCATCCTGCCCTGGTGGTGGGGATGGGGGTTTGGGGCACTTTTGGGTTGTTTTTGTCCTCCCCTCTGTGCCCTGTGTGGCAACTGCCGCTCCCAGCTGTGGTGGAACCGGTGCCAGCATTGGTACCGTGTGGCCATGATGGGGAGCTGTCATGAAAATTTGGCAAGTGGGCTATCCTGACTAAGGAGAGAAGCTGGGACGCAGGGTATAGCATTACAAGAGGAATTCTTGCATTCGTGCGCATGAGCCGTCCCATTCAAACTGGGGCACCACAAATGCGGTTTTACACATGCTTCTTATGCTTTTCAAGCATTCAGGTCCAATGCACTTTGACCAATCTCTGCTTAACACACACACAGGCTGCTGTTCTGCAAAGCAACTCTAATTCTGTGGCGTCATCATCCATCTGCTTCTTTGTTGATCTTGACGTCCCTGGAGTTGGTCTGGCTGCAGATCCTGATCTCTGATGGCAGATAAGGGGAGGGTTTCACAGAGGTGTCGGAGGGGCTGGGATGCTGGCGTGAGCTGGGTCATCCAGGGGCATCCTTTCTTCTTCAGGGTGGGGGCTGTCCTTCTCCTCCTTGCAGTGAGCTGGGGGCCTTTAGTCCTGCTGACTGAACCATGACTGTGCAGTATACAACGTCAACTAGATGTGTATCTGTCTATCTTCAGGAACTCGATCCAATTTCATACTCTCATGACTAATTGCTGCAATAGTTAGGGCAAGAGATTTTCCTAGAAGAGCCCCTGGGGTGTCCCTTTGTGGGGGTCCCCGGGAGGTACTTGTGGGGGTTGCTCGTAGATGGTTGGGAGATGCAGGTACTGGGAGCGATGGTAGCAGTGTGGCGTGGGGATGCTGTTCCTGAGGACACCGGTTTTAGCCTGCGGTGGGGATGCCGACGGTGGGGCTGTCAGGAGCAGGACAGGGCAGAGATACCAGGGGTGTTGGTACCAGGCCGGGGTGGGGATGCTGCTTCCAGGGCACCACCGCAAGGTGGTGCCGCCTTTCATAGGGGTGGCCGCCTTTCACCAGGGAACAAAATGGAGGGACAAGGAGCACTAGTTCAGAGCTGGCCTGTGGCTGTATCTTGAGGGGAAGATGAAATTCATTGGAAATGAACCTGTAAGAGACCAGGTGCTTTGTCCACAAGTCTCACAGACACAGTCCTGTACCTGGGAAGAGTGGAGAAGAAACCCTCAGCAACCCCAATGTGGCAGCCAAAGCTGGCAACAGGCACACTTACAGCCCTGGGCAGGTTTTTCTTCATCCAGCTGGTGCAGCTCAGGGAGGAGGTGGGAGCTTTGCTGGCAGATGAGCAGCCCTTCGTCAGCAGTGCATGGGGAAGCCTGGGGGCTGCTGGCTGTGGGAGGTGCCCGGGCCGTGGCAGCTGTGTGGTCTCGAGGGGACACGCCCGCGTGCGCGCCCATGTCACAAAGGGGCAGTGATGCAGCACCCACCCGGCGCTTGTGACCTCACCTGGCCAGGGCTTGAAATGCTGAAGAGCAGGCCAGCGAAAGCTAGTTGGGCTGAGCTGGCCTTCGGGATAACTCAGCTCCTTCCATTGCTACTTGCGTGCCCACTTTTTTCCAACCATTTATCGTTTCCTGCCCACTTCTCCTCAACTTCCATCCTCGTTCAAAGGTAATTATGATTTGACTTTCAGGACACAGCATAGGGTAGGTAGATAGAGGAGAAAAGTATAGGCTGGTGTGTGCCTTCCGCGCTCTAGGCTGAGCTATTACACCTTTCTAGGCTGGCCAGATATGGGCTATGGGTAGAGTTCCTCTTTGCTAATTCTTATATTTCTTTGCCATATCCCAGGAGAGGTAAGTAGGGGGTGGCAGTGTAGTCTGAGGCGTTGGGCTCAGCATGGAATGACAAGAAGCCCACCCTGACTGATGGGGTAGGAAGGGAGACAGAAAAGGAGGACGGCAAAAGCAGCCGTTGAAGTAGCGGCCGAAAGCCGGTCACTGCTGTGTACAAGGTGGGAAAGTGTGGGCTGGAGAGCCAGAGGGCTCTGCTGCTAACGCTGGCCACAGGTAAGCAGCAGGTCCCCTTTAGAGAAGGTGACACGCAATGCAGTGTGTCAAAAGGGCCTTGGTAATTGCTGTCAGTTGGAGTCCTGTGACAGGGACAGCAGGGCCATCAGCCTGCAGCTCTGCAGCACTTACAAGTACCACTGAAACACTTCTGATGGCAGACGTTGATCTATGGGTTTCGTTTGGAATTTTTTTCAATCATTTTCTTGAACTACGATTATTTCTTTGCAATCAGGTGACAGGACTGGTGCTGATCTCTTTCTGGAGCGCGTCCTGACATCCTTTGTCATCCCAAGCTTTCCGCTCTGTTCCTGAGAGGAGCGATGGCCGCAATGGGGAATGACTCCTGTGAGTAAGGGCTTCACCATTGGACTTTGTGAATGCCCAAAGGCGACGGACGTGGCTGCTGCTCCATCCCTGACTGTGGATGTGCTGACAACCTAGAGTGAATTCTGGGGCGTTTCCTGGTAGCAGCCAGGCTCACCCAGGTGTTTTTGATTAGACACAGGAAAATGAGTTTTGTCCCTCCTCTGCCACGATGTACAAGACTCTGAAAGATGACATTGCTCGTACTGACATCAGTAGGGTTACCTTCTGGGCTAGGGACTTGCTTGTTTTCATGAAGTCACTATCAGAAAAAGGGAAGACTTGACCTGATAATCCAATTCAAGGCTCTAGAGGGAAAGGAAGGTAGCCCGAAGCACAGAAATCAGAGTGTGGCTTTCTTGGAGTTTTGGCAAAGGAAGCAGGGCAACAGACTCTTTTCCAAAACTGCTTCTTGACCAGTCATTGTCAATGGCAGTGTTAGGCTTCCCCCAGTGTTTCTGTGTTGGAGGTTAGAGCTGCTTGTCCTGGGGGCTCCTGTACAGAGCTTGACTTTTAAACGATGCTTTTGTGCAACAACGTCATCTCCTCTCTTTTCAAATGTCATTTCCCTGCAGCCATTGCCGAGGGAATGGCTCTGCCACAAAGGATCCTCTTTCCCCCGGAGAAGCTTTGCATGGATTGGCAGCAAAGACAGAGAGCTGGAGCAGGACTCCACAACCTGGGCAATACGTGCTACCTCAACTCCGTCCTGCAGTGCCTGACGTACACACCCCCTCTCGCCAACTACCTGCTCTCTCGGGAGCACAGCCGCTCGTGTCAGTACTTTTATCAACAGCTCCTTGCAAATCTGGTGGGCTTTTCCCAAGGATTCCCAGCATCTGGAATTTGATTGAGGAGAAAACCAGCCCTCCTCTCTCAATCCCCCGAGTTGGTGTTCTTTGAACACTCAAGCCTAGAAGCCCCTTGTCCTATCTCGGTGTATTCATCTTCAGAGAGGCACCTCTTTCTAGCCCCCGCTCTCGGTCCCCATTCCTGCAAGTTAAACTCTCTTTGCTTCTTGCACAGAAAACTTTTGTCAGTTCAGCATCCCTCTGAAGAAAGTTTTCTATGCACTACAATGTCCCAGTGGGCCATTGGCACCTTGGGAGAAGAGGAGCGGGGGCTGTTCTTGTAACTTCAGGATCTCCATTAGGTTTCCCACCGCTCTGGAGATCTTGCTAACCCGAGACGCTTCCCTCCCTCCCTTCCTCTTCAGGTCGCCAGCAAGGCTTCTGCATGATGTGCAGAATGGAAGCACATGTTAACAAGGTCCTGCATTCCTCAGCCAGTGCCATCCAGCCTTGGAGTGTTGTCAATGTCCTCACACGTGAGTCATTTCAGGTGCTTTTACAGGTTTCCTTCCCTTCCTGTGGGGGACAACTCCTAACTTCTTCTTTCTTAGGAATAGGAGAACATTTCCAGCATGGCATGCAGGAAGACGCCCACGAGTTCTTACGCTGCACTGTCGATGCCATGCAGAGAGCTTGTCTGAGTGGAAGCAACGAGTAAGCACAAGCAAATTCCCTTTTCAATGCTCCTGAGGCCTTTGGACTCCTTGGTGTACTCCCATCAAGGAAACCCTACCGCCAGGGTTTTCAGACAAAGCAAAACTCCTGGAGGAGATCACTCTCTGCCCTACTTCTGAGCTCCCTGCCTTACCCTTTCTTTCCAGCTTGGATGTCTCTTCTCAAGCAACTACCATCGTCCACCAAATATTTGGGGGCATGCTGAGATCCAGAGGTACTTTTCCATGACTATCGCTCTGCTTGGAATTGTCTGTGTCCTTCTGTCTGCCTGTGATAAACAGCTGATCGTGTGACTGGCGTAGCAGGTATGGAGGCCGTAAACCGGCACAGTTAGTCGACTTCCCCTGTCGCTGAGCATTTTGATTTGCCTTCCAGTCACGTGCTTGAGCTGCAAAGCCGTTTCCGATTCCTACGAGGCCTTCCTGGATCTTCCTTTGGATATAAATGTAAGAGGGTTTGTAAGACATCCCAAGGCCCCCGTAGCTTTCCAGAATAAACGCAGGTGGTGTAAAACCATATACTGCAAAGCCAAGAGAAGAGAGCTTGGTGGTGGGTGGGGAGTGGAATGGACTGTGTCCTTCTGGGGAGGCCATGGCAGTGGTCTCCCTGTAGGTGCTGGCTTTAAGCGGGACAAGCACACATTATCCTCCCTGCACCCTTGATGGACTCTCCTCCTTCTTCCCTTTGCCCTCCCTCAACACCCCTCTGGCTCCCAGGCTGATGGGTTGTGTTGTTTTCATTCTGATGACCCTGCGCCCCATCAGTAGCTGAACTGAGTGGTGCCACAGAGAGGTCGCTTTGATAGCCCTGGGCATTCCTGGGAAATGAGGAAATGTTCAGCATAATACCCTCTTTCTGCCTCCTTCTGGACACTGCTTGTGGGTTCACAGTGGGTCTCCTCAGCCTCAGCTACCTGCGCCTTCTTGGCAGCTCTTAGCCAAGTGTTTGGGCGAGGGCGTTTCCCCGAGCTCAGTGCTCTCCTTTCTCCCTCCTCCAGGCAGCCTCCTCTGTCACCGCAGCTCTGGAGGACTTTGTGAAACCCGAGCAGCTGGATGGGGAAAACTGCTTTAAATGTAGCAAGTAAGATGATTACTAACGCCATATTAATGCTAGATCCTTCCTGAAGGTGCTGCATGTCATCGTGCAGAAGTCCTCTTTTCATGGAGGTTTAATGCCCAGTAATGGGCAGCAGCTGTTGTTTAATCTGGCACTTATGGTTCTGAATAGCCTTAAAACAGCGTCAGGATGTGTGAGACAGGAAAGCTTGTCTTGCCTTCTGGCGGGGAAAAAGGGTGCCCTTCAGCATCTGGCTCTGTGCTTGCTTTCAAGGTGTGACAAGATGGTTGCCGCCTCCAAGAGGTTTACAATCCATCGCGTGCCCAAGGTTCTCACCGTGTGTCTGAAAAGGTTTGAACATCTCACCGGCAGGAAGATCAGCAAGGTGTGTACGCAATTGGAGTGCAACTTTCTCTTCCTGGAGCGGGAGGTGTCCCAAAGCAGTAGGCTCTTTCACAAGCCGTTCATGTTGGGTTCTTCGTGTTCCCTTCTGGGGAGACGAGAGTTCCCGTGGGAAGACAAGCATGGACTCTGCTCCGACGGAGCTGCTTTGGCCAAGAACAGTTTCCTGCCACCCAAACCATGACATGTTGAAGGCTCGTCCATGTACTAGCTCAGGATCATTTCTGAGCCCTCTTGGTCTCTCTGTAGGTGGTGGAGTATCCCGAGTACTTGGATCTTTGGCCATACACATCTCGGACAGCAGGAGAACCGCTCCTCTACGCCTTATATGCTGTCCTGGTACATAGCGGTGGCAGCTGTCATGCAGGACACTATTTCTGCTACACCAAGGTCAAGAGCAACTTCCTTCCTAGCAGGGGAAAAAATGTGTGCTGGGGAAGGCAACCTTTCACAGCAGTGTTACTGGCAGCCAAGGTTCTGGGGGGAAGGTCTCCTTACCGGCTGCGTTGGAGTTGTTTTGGCGTGCTCTTGGTTCGGTAGTTTTCTGCCTGTGTTATCACTGAGAAACCAGGCAGTTCCTCTCCAGCTATCGATGCCTTTCTTTGCAGGCCAGCGATGGACTGTGGTACAAGATGAACGATGCGTCTGTGGAGGGTTCTGACATCAACACAGTTCTCAGGCAGCAAGCCTATCTACTGTTTTATGTCAGGTAATAACCAGTGCTAAAATGTGTTTCGAATACGTTTCCTTCTCCTGGCTTTGCTCTTTTTCTTCTCATCCTCCTGAGTGTTTCTCTTTTGGTCCTAGGAGACAGTTCCTACCTGCATCATTCAGTGCTGTCAAGTCTGAACTACCTCACCTCTGTCCTTACTTTTCCTTGCCGGGCTTTCGGCTCCTGCCCTGCTGTAAAGTGCTCCTTGTCTGCTCTCTGAAGCTGGCTAATGTAGAGAAGAGTACTTAAAGGGGGCCTCCAGGAAAGATGGGGAGGGACTCTTTATCAGGGAGTGTAGTGACAGGACGAGGGGTAAGGGTTTTAAACTGAACGAGGGAAGATGTAAATTAGGTATTAGGGAGAAATTCTTTACGGTGAGGGTGGTGAGACACTGGAAGAGGTTGCCCAGAGAAGCTGTGGATGCCCCCTCCCTGGAAGTGTTCAAGGCCAGCTTGGATGGGACTTGGAGCAACCTGATGGAGTGGAAGGTATCCCTGCCCATGGCAGGGGACTTGCAACTAGATGATCTTTAAGGTCCCTTCCAACCCCAACCATTCTGTGATTCTGTGATTCTATGAAATGGAGGCCGTAGGGGGGATAAAGACAAGGACTTGCTCTGACAGGTGTAGACCTGGTGGGAAGACCCCAATCGAATTTCTCATTTCTAGTCTCGCTTATATCTTCTCTCTGTTGTGGAAACCGCTCCAAGAAAATGACTGAACCCCAGAGGAGGCTGCAAGAACAGACCTAAATGGAGATCACTCTTTGTTTCTCCAGGTGCACTGATTTGAAAACTGGAGAAAGGGCTTCTTCCTCACCAGCACCATCATATGCCCGTCCCTTCCTCAGTCAGTGGGGGGCCGACAGCAAACAGGCGTGCTCTGTGGGACCACAGGGTCTGCCTCGTCGGACTAAGGTAACTCTGGGGAGGTGGGTCAGGGCAGCAGGTGGACAGTGGATTTCTTTCTGGGATCTTGGCATTGCTCTCTTTTCCCTCCCACACTGCAGCTTTCTTCACAGCCCCAACACTGCTCCCTCTCAAAGCATCCCACTTGTCTGCCTTTGGCCCTTCTGCCTTTGCAGCCCTCCAGGAGAGCCTTGGGGAGGCCCTTAGCTGTCCCCTCCCACAGCTTCTGGGCTTGCCTCACTCTTCTGCTCCTTTCAGGATGAAAGGGCAGGACCTTTTCACAGCTCTCTTTGCAGGACGTGGCGCTGGGCATGGAGGACTCTGCAGAGGACAGCAGCTCCTCTGCAACAGCCAGCAAGAGCCAGCTCACCTGGGCAGCTGCACGGGAGGCATCTGCAGGCTGGATGGGCTTCATCTGGCCAGGCAGGCTCAACATTGCCTCCTACATTGGCTCCTGCTTGCATCGCTTCTTCTGTGGCTGCATAAGGCTGGTGTCCGGAAGGAAATCTGCGTGCCCGCTCTGCTCTCAACCATGTGAGCGTGTGCTGCACACCGTGCGAGAAGACAGCAACAAAGAGGAGCATGGATTCAGCCCTTCTTCCCGCTGCCAGAAGAGTGGTGCCAAGGAGAGGGCCCGGAGCAGATCCCCGCAGTGGGGACAAGATCTCCGCAGCTGGTGCGTGGACACCACCGACTATGACCACTCAGCAGGGAGGAGGAGGAGGACAACCGGTCCTCCAAGGTGTGACTGCACTCCCAGGGATGACACAGCTGCAGGGCCCTCCAACGGCAGCTCCCAGTCGGCTCCTGCACCCAGTGCTGCTCAGGAGCAAACCCTGCCAGTGCAGAGAGAGCAGAGCAGATCCCTGCAGCAGGGCTATGATCTCCACAGCCAGTTTGTGGAGATCACGGACTATGACAGCTCAGAAAGGGGGAGGAGGAGGTGGAGAACAAGTCCTCCATGTCGTGACCAAGCCCCAAGGGATGACACAGCTCCAGGGCCCTCCAACACCAGCTCCAAGTGGGCTCCCGCATGCAGGGCTGCTCGGGACCAAACCCTGCTGAGGCAGAGAGAGCGGAGCAGATCCCCACAGCGGGGCTATGATGTCTGCAGCCAGTTTGTGGACACCACAGATTATGATGCCTCAGCAGGGAGAAGGAGGAGGAGGGTTTCAGTGCCCCAGAGAAGCATGCCAGACAAAGACTCGGGGCGCTGCGGCGGTGACGGGGACAGATTGTGACCCTGGCTGAAGAAGGAGCACAGCATCTTTCTTCTGCTGTGCCAGAGAAGAGGAGCAGCAGAAGAAAAAGGAGGAAGAGAAAACGAGGAAGCACCAAAACTGCCCCCAGCAGGGACCAAGCTGCACAAAAGGCACCAGCAGCCCACCCTGTCCCCTTCCCAGTGCTGCCTCTGGCCAGGAAGAGCTCAGAGAGACCTTCCAGAGACTCGGACACCTCTGCCGGCTAGCCCGCCTGCCCACAGGTCCCTCGAGGAAGAGCTTTAAGCCCTGGTCAGCTCTTGGGATCGCCTTGCAAAAACAACACTCACTCGGTACCCACAGTCAGAAAAGCCAAAGCCAGAATTAAAAACATTCGTTGGCCTTGCATATGTAATTCCTGGGGTGTTTTCTTCTCTGTAGGTTTTGGGGCAATTGGAGGAAATGCCCAGTGTGGGAGGTTTATGTCTTGGGACGAAAGCGAGTGGGACTGAAACGGGCTGAACGGCCGGGCCCTGAGGGTGCTGCTCAGTGGCACCAAGCCTAGTGCAAGGCCAGTAACCAGGGGTGTCTCGCAGGGGTCAAGACTGGGTCTGATCCTGTTTATCATCTTCCTTAATTAATGTTCTGGAGGATGGGGCAGAGTGCACCCTCGGCAAGCTGACTGATGACAGCAGTCTGGGAGCAGCGGCACTTAGGCCAGGGGGTCGTGCTGCTGTCCCGAGGGACCTGGGCAGGCTGCAGAGACGGGCTGACAGAGACCTCATGCCCAGACCAGAAAGGGGACGTGCAAAGGGTGCTGTGCGGGTGACGAGCAGCGGCACAGGCTGCCCAGGGAGACTGTGGAGTCTCCATCCCTGGCGATGTTCCACGGCCCTCTGGACATGGTCAAGGAGAAGCGGCTGCAGGAGGCCCTGCTTGAGCAGGGGGTTGGACCCGGTGACTTTGTCCTCCAGCTGACCTCCCGGCCAGCCTCAAGCAGCCGCTGATTCTGTGAAATGGACGCCTGGAAGAGGACCCAGCCACCAACGCTGTCACCCTCAGGTGGCCATCGACAGCTCCACCAGCAAGCTGCAGGTGTGGAGAGGAGCCCAGGGCGGAGCAGGCTCCTGGCAGGCCCTGCGGCCCCTGGAGAGGAGCCCAGGCAGCAGCAGGTTCTCTGGCCGGAGCTGCGGCCCGTGGGGCCCAGGCAGGAGCAGGGGAATGGCGTGAGGAGGAAGGGGCGGCAGAGCCGAGGCGCTGTGGGCTGCCCGCAGCCCCATTCCCCGTCCCCCTGCACCGCTGGGAGGGGAGAGGGGGCCGAGGAGTCGGGAAGGAGGAGTGAGGCTGAGCCTGGGAAGGGCGGGGCTGGGGGAAGCTCTTTGGGTTGGGGTTTGGTGCTGCTCTCCGGCTGCCTTTTCCCTTGGCACCAAACTGCATCAGCCTGGCCCCGCTCAGGCCCCGCTCGCCCCTGAGGGGGCGCAGGCGGCTCTGGGAGGAGAGGCCCGGGCTGCTCCCGCCCACCCAGCCAGAGCCGTGCCATTGGCCACAGCTGAGCCAATCAGCAGAGCCGGTGTTGGCCTGTCAGGGCCAGGCGACCTGGGGCGGGGCCGCAGGGGCCAGAGGCCGAGCGGCCTGAGGAGAATGGGGGCAGAGCGGGGCCGGGGGCAGGCGGGGGGGCCCCGCTCAGCAGCCGAAACCAGTTCCCACCAGTGCAGCCCTGGCTGAGGACAGCCCTGGTGAGAGCAGCACAAACCCCTTTCCCTTTTCCCAGCCTCCCTGGCTGCCGGCTGCAGCCGAGGCAGAGGCCGGGCAGGGGAGGGCTCATCCTGCCAGCGCTGCTGATGGCGGCAGAGGAGAGAGCGGCCTGGTCCTGCTGCGCGCAGGGTCGCTCTCCCGCCTGGGCTGCCCCTCGGCCCGGCGCTGCATCTCAGGACCAAGGGTCTGTATGGTTGTTGGTGTTGCTTTCAGGCAGGGTTGTTCCCCCACCCCATCCTCCCTTCCCCCTCCCTGCCCCGGCCAATATTCGCTGGAACCGTGCTGGCAGAAGGCCCCGGTTCCTGTTAAGGTCAGTTACAGGGAATAATTTAAAGGCAATTTGATGAGGCTGGCAATTCCAACTGCTCCAGGTACACAGGAGCTTTAAATGGGCAGTTGCCTGCCGGTGACCTTTCATATGCCTTTCTTCCTAGGTTCATTCATTTCACTCCCACCAAAACCAAAGCCCCGGCTTACACATGGAAAGGGGCAAAACCCGCCGTGGCAGACAGCTGCTCTCCAGGTCCTCATTGCTGTCTGGAGCCCTCCGTGACCAGGAACGGGCAGTGTGTGCCTCCAGTGTATCCCATTTCTGGATGTGCCAGGGCAAACCCCAAGCTCACAGCTGGCCCAAGTGAGTAACAGTTCTCCAGCCGTTCGTTCAGACAAGACAAACAGCCTTTCTTTTTTGCCCTGTGTCAGTATGCCTTGTAGAAAGGCAACCTCCTTAGAGGCAGCTTGTACTTAGCATATGGATACAGAGTGTGTTTTATTGTTTGTGAAACTTTATCCGGCTTTTCTTTACTTGCAAATAGGAAAAATTCTCCTGTGCCTGTGTGCAGCCAGTTCTCGAAGGAGAGCAGGTGGGAGATGGTGCAGAGGACCTGTAGCATCCAGCTACGGAGATGAGTGCAGAAGTCTGATGCAAGGAACAGTGATGCAAGTCCCAGGTGGCCAATGACAGAAAAGGGGACGTTTGGGAGGTGAGGAGCAAAGTTGTCCATACAGTGTCAGACCTCAAGGGACTGCTTTTCCTACCTGTCCAGACCTCCCGAGCGGACACTCACCTCTTCTTTAACCTCAGAATTAATAAAAAATATCCTTTAAAACAAAATTCATTTTTATTAGATGCACTTTGAAATCTTTCGCCTTAACTACCCTAGGAAACCTCTCTAATGAGCTGTACAAGTCGTGAAGACTTGGAGAAAATCACAGGAAGAGACAGGGCTCGTTAGGGCTTTCTGTATTTTAATGAGCCCCATGGTGTATTTGGGGCTGAGGCCTTGAACCTCAGATACCGAGAGGAGATTGAACAAACTGCTCAAGAAGTCCAAGTCAGAAGCTGAACCCAAAGTATCTGGAAGCATTAATGGGCCCCATGAGGACCATTACTGACAAAGCCTCCCCAGGGACTCTTTAGAGCAGGTAATTGGAGGCCATGATTGCAGGTAGGCAAAGGCTCTGTGCAGGCAGCTGTAATGCTGAGCAAACCCTTTGGTTTCTTCTGTGAAGCAGAAAGGCCAAACCCTGACCCCCAGGCCCTGGGAAGGCAGATCCTGTCCCTCCCGCATGGCTCAGGGCTCCTCCTGGGGGCAGTGGGGTGTGAGGGTGAGCAATGCCAAGTGTAGGAAAACTGTACACCACCTCCCGGCCTCCCCAGGCAGGGCTGAGGAGAAACAAAGGCCAGAGCCTCAAAACAACTTTTGCCTGGTAGGCCTCGGTGCCAGAGGCAGCTGCCAGAGCCAAGAGGACAAAGACCTCGGTCCTGTTGGGCCTTTCAGCCTTGCTAGAGCCCTTGGCCATCTCTGCTGCAGGCTGTCCTACGCTGTCCCATGCCTGCACCTCTTTCCCTTCAGGCTCTTGACATCCATCTTGCCTTCCCACCTAGCTCTCAGCCCAGCATTTCTATAGCTTCACTGATGGCTCTCCACCCTTGCTGGCTTTCCCTTGAAACACAAAGCCATGGGCTGGTCCAGACTCCCTCTGGGTCACCTCTTGCACTACAAGGCTACCCTTTCAGTGACATTTCTTTTTCCTCACATCTAGTCTGAACCTTCCAAGCTGCACTTTGTGGAGGCTTCCTTCTCTTCCCACTACCAGGAAAAGCTCCATCACCTCTGAGGCCACCCTTCAAGCAGCTGCACGCTACTACTATAGTGCCCTGAGCCTCCACTTCACCAGGAGAAAGAAGTCCAGGTCCTTCAGCCTCTCCACACAGGCCCCATCCCCCATCCTGGCAGATGTCCCTTGGGGCCGCTCCAGGTCTCCCACTCTTCCAGACGAGGGAACCCACACTCGGACACACTACTCCAGATGTGGCCACACCAGTGCTGAGTGAAGGGGGACGATAACACCCTGGTCTGGGTGGCCACAGTCCTCCTAATGCAGCCCTGTATGCAGCTGGCCTTAGTCACTGTTGGTAGTGTTTGCTCTATCAAATGGCATTTGAAATGATACCTCACAGAGTCTGCGTGCCTTTCTTACAGGGGACGTGACAAACCAGGACCTCCAGGTGCAAAACAACAACCAAGTCACGTGCCTGCTGCTGCCTACCAGGTTCTCAGGCAGAAGTGATGTCCTAGTCAACAGCCCAGCCCTGTGTCTGCTGATGGCCAATGACCCAAAGAGACCGGAGATTCCAGTGTCCTCACACTCCCCTTCATGGCCATGTGCCTCCTACTGGCCTATGAGCTTCTCAGACATCACTGATGTCATCATAATAGCCCAACCCATCAGCCGCCTTCTGGCCTACCAACTGACCAGACAAAAGTAACCTCACCATGATCTTCCAAGCCACGTGCCCGCTGCTGGCCTTTCAGCTTCTCCAGCGGACACAACCAAGCCATGTACCTGCTGCTGTCCCCTCAGGTGCTCAGGTGGAAGGGATGTGACAACCCCTACCCAAGCCCTCTTCCTGCATGGGCCTACCAGGTACTTAGAGAAAATGATTCCCACAGTCAGCTTGCCAGCCACGTGCCTTCTGCTGGCCTCCTAGGGACACTGGCAAATGGGAGCCTAAAAGTACGTGTCCCCGCCATGAGGCAAGGGCTGAGCTATCAGCTACTGCAGAAAGAAGTGACCTCCCAGTCCCGTTCCCAGCCATGTTCCTGCTGCCGCCCTACCAACTCCAGAGACAGAAGTGACCTCACAGCCACCTTCACAGCCTTGTGCCTCCTGCTGACCCATGAGATCCTGAAGCACAGCGGACCTCACCATAGCATTCCCACCCATCTCCTCCTTGTGGCCTATGAGCTGATCAGATACAGGTCACCTCACATTCCTCTTCCAGTGCCGTGCGACTGTTCTGGGACCTCGCGATCGCTGCCCTGTTCAAGGGGCCAAACAGAGGAAGTTAGGGTTAGGAGGGGTTGAAGGTGAGGGGGCTGGAGCACAGGAATGAGGGCTTTGGGGCTTAGGTGTTCAGGTTAGGGCTTCGAGATCAGAGCTCACCTTTCAGTGCTGGGGATTGGGCAAAGGCTTAGGGAGCGGCCTTGCTGTTCTTCTGTTCACCTAGAAATTTAGAAGACATCAGAGCAACTACCTTCGCTGCTTCTACTGCAAAGCTGTTCTTGAGAACAGGAAATCCTCTTCCGACTTGAGCGTGTGCTTTTTTAGCAGTTAGTTCCCTGTAAGCAGAAGAGAACTGGAGCTGGTCAGCCCAGCACTGCCTCAAATGACCCAGGCTGGGCAGTCCATCCTGAGCTGCCACAGCAGGGCTTCAGGGCCCGCAGGTCCCGTTGCCTCATCAGAGCACAGGGACACATTCTACATGGGAATCTGAGAATAAAGGACTCGGCAGCCCCTTTGCATGGGAAAGAGGGGTGACAGGGTGAGATGCTCGCGGGCAGAGGTGGTTGGGGGGTAACCCGGAGGGCAGGAGCAGCAGGAGGAACGCGAGCCTGCTGCTCTACCTGCCATGGCAGTTGGGCAGTGTGGGGTTGGTTTGGGGCAAACAGCATTCTGAGGGGTCCGTCCCCATGGCGATCATTCCGCCAGCACCTGCTTCAGCCAGCCTTGCAATGCTTTGATTTTTCATACCACAACAACTTCCCACCTCCATGATTTTCCATCCTGCTGATGAGTTCCTGCCCTCAGTGTTGGTTTCCCAGCCCCACGATGGTTCCCCGTCCCAGTGACGATTTCCCATCCCAATGGTGGTTTGCTATCCCAATGGTCTCCCATCCCAAGCATGATGTTTTGGGGGAGGCAAATTTCCTGTCCAAGGGGAAGGGATGGGGCCAGCACCAGTGGCCCTGTGATGCCAACACATGTGTGCTGTCCCATCCTGCCCTGGTGGTGGGGATGGGGGTTTGGGGCACTTTTGGGTTGTTTTTGTCCTCCCCTCTGTGCCCTGGGGGGCAACTGCCGCTCCCAGCTGTGGTGGAACCGGTGCCAGCATTGGTACCGTGTGGCCATGATGGGGAGCTGTCATGAAAATTTGGCAAGTGGGCTATCCTGACTAAGGAGAGAAGCTGGGACGCAGGGTATAGCATTACAAGAGGAATTCTTGCATTCGTGCGCATGAGCCGTCCCATTCAAACTGCGGCACCACAAATGCGGTTTTACACATGCTTCTTATGCTTTTCAAGCATTCAGGTCCAATGCACTTTGACCAATCTCTGCTTAACACACACACAGGCTGCTGTTCTGCAAAGCAACTCTAATTCTGTGGCGTCATCATCCATCTGCTTCTTTGTTGATCTTGACGTCCCTGGAGTTGGTCTGGCTGCAGATCCTGATCTCTGATGGCAGATAAGGGGAGGGTTTCACAGAGGTGTCGGAGGGGCTGGGATGCTGGCGTGAGCTGGGTCATCCAGGGGCATCCTTTCTTCTTCAGGGTGGGGGCTGTCCTTCTCCTCCTTGCAGTGAGCTGGGGGCCTTTAGTCCTGCTGACTGAACCATGACTGTGCAGTATACAACGTCAACTAGATGTGTATCTGTCTATCTTCAGGAACTCGATCCAATTTCATACTCTCATGACTAATTGCTGCAATAGTTAGGGCAAGAGATTTTCCTAGAAGAGCCCCTGGGGTGTCCCTTTGTGGGGGTCCCCGGGAGGTACTTGTGGGGGTTGCTCGTAGATGGTTGGGAGATGCAGGTACTGGGAGCGATGGTAGCAGTGTGGCGTGGGGATGCTGTTCCTGAGGACACCGGTTTTAGCCTGCGGTGGGGATGCCGACGGTGGGGCTGTCAGGAGCAGGACAGGGCAGAGATACCAGGGGTGTTGGTACCAGGCCGGGGTGGGGATGCTGCTTCCAGGGCACCACCGCAAGGTGGTGCCGCCTTTCATAGGGGTGGCCGCCTTTCACCAGGGAACAAAATGGAGGGACAAGGAGCACTAGTTCAGAGCTGGCCTGTGGCTGTATCTTGAGGGGAAGATGAAATTCATTGGAAATGAACCTGTAAGAGACCAGGTGCTTTGTCCACAAGTCTCACAGACACAGTCCTGTACCTGGGAAGAGTGGAGAAGAAACCCTCAGCAACCCCAATGTGGCAGCCAAAGCTGGCAACAGGCACGCTTACAGCCCTGGGCAGGTTTTTCTTCATCCAGCTGGTGCAGCTCAGGGAGGAGGTGGGAGCTTTGCTGGCAGATGAGCAGCCCTTCGTCAGCAGTGCATGGGGAAGCCTGGGGGCTGCTGGCTGTGGGAGGTGCCCGGGCCGTGGCAGCTGTGTGGTCTCGAGGGGACACGCCCGCGTGCGCGCCCATGTCACAAAGGGGCAGTGATGCAGCACCCACCCGGCGCTTGTGACCTCACCTGGCCAGGGCTTGAAATGCTGAAGAGCAGGCCAGCGAAAGCTAGTTGGGCTGAGCTGGCCTTCGGGATAACTCAGCTCCTTCCATTGCTACTTGCGTGCCCACTTTTTTCCAACCATTTATCGTTTCCTGCCCACTTCTCCTCAACTTCCATCCTCGTTCAAAGGTAATTATGATTTGACTTTCAGGACACAGCATAGGGTAGGTAGATAGAGGAGAAAAGTATAGGCTGGTGTGTGCCTTCCGCGCTCTAGGCTGAGCTATTACACCTTTCTAGGCTGGCCAGATATGGGCTATGGGTAGAGTTCCTCTTTGCTAATTCTTATATTTCTTTGCCATATCCCAGGAGAGGTAAGTAGGGGGGTGGCAGTGTAGTCTGAGGCGTTGGGCTCAGCATGGAATGACAAGAAGCCCACCCTGACTGATGGGGTAGGAAGGGAGACAGAAAAGGAGGACGGCAAAAGCAGCCGTTGAAGTAGCGGCCGAAAGCCGGTCACTGCTGTGTACAAGGTGGGAAAGTGTGGGCTGGAGAGCCAGAGGGCTCTGCTGCTAACGCTGGCCACAGGTAAGCAGCAGGTCCCCTTTAGAGAAGGTGACACGCAATGCAGTGTGTCAAAAGGGCCTTGGTAATTGCTGTCAATTGGAGTCCTGTGACAGGGACAGCAGGGCCATCAGCCTGCAGCTCTGCAGCACTTACAAGTACCACTGAAACACTTCTGATGGCAGACGTTGATCTATGGGTTTCGTTTGGAATTTTTTTCAATCATTTTCTTGAACTACGGTTATTTCTTTGCAATCAGGTGACAGGCCTGGTGCTGATCTCTTTCTGGAGCGCGTCCTGACATCCTTTGTCATCCCAAGCTTTCCGCTCTGTTCCTGAGAGGAGCGATGGCCGCAATGGGGAATGACTCCTGTGAGTAAGGGCTTCACCATTGGACTTTGTGAATGCCCAAAGGCGACGGACGTGGCTGCTGCTCCATCCCTGACTGTGGATGTGCTGACAACCTAGAGTGAATTCTGGGGCGTTTCCTGGTAGCAGCCAGGCTCACCCAGGTGTTTTTGATTAGACACAGGAAAATGAGTTTTGTCCCTCCTCTGCCACGATGTACAAGACTCTGAAAGATGACATTGCTCGTACTGACATCAGTAGGGTTACCTTCTGGGCTAGGGACTTGCTTGTTTTCATGAAGTCACTATCAGAAAAAGGGAAGACTTGACCTGATAATCCAATTCAAGGCTCTAGAGGGAAAGGAAGGTAGCCCGAAGCACAGAAATCAGAGTGTGGCTTTCTTGGAGTTTTGGCAAAGGAAGCAGGGCAACAGACTCTTTTCCAAAACTGCTTCTTGACCAGTCATTGTCAATGGCAGTGTTAGGCTTCCCCCAGTGTTTCTGTGTTGGAGGTTAGAGCTGCTTGTCCTGGGGGCTCCTGTACAGAGCTTGACTTTTAAACGATGCTTTTGTGCAACAACGTCATCTCCTCTCTTTTCAAATGTCATTTCCCTGCAGCCATTGCCGAGGGAATGGCTCTGCCACAAAGGATCCTCTTTCCCCCGGAGAAGCTTTGCATGGATTGGCAGCAAAGACAGAGAGCTGGAGCAGGACTCCACAACCTGGGCAATACGTGCTACCTCAACTCCGTCCTGCAGTGCCTGACGTACACACCCCCTCTCGCCAACTACCTGCTCTCTCGGGAGCACAGCCGCTCGTGTCAGTACTTTTATCAACAGCTCCTTGCAAATCTGGTGGGCTTTTCCCAAGGATTCCCAGCATCTGGAATTTGATTGAGGAGAAAACCAGCCCTCCTCTCTCAATCCCCCGAGTTGGTGTTCTTTGAACACTCAAGCCTAGAAGCCCCTTGTCCTATCTCGGTGTATTCATCTTCAGAGAGGCACCTCTTTCTAGCCCCCGCTCTCGGTCCCCATTCCTGCAAGTTAAACTCTCTTTGCTTCTTGCACAGAAAACTTTTGTCAGTTCAGCATCCCTCTGAAGAAAGTTTTCTATGCACTACAATGTCCCAGTGGGCCATTGGCACCTTGGGAGAAGAGGAGCGGGGGCTGTTCTTGTAACTTCAGGATCTCCATTAGGTTTCCCACCGCTCTGGAGATCTTGCTAACCCGAGACGCTTCCCTCCCTCCCTTCCTCTTCAGGTCGCCAGCAAGGCTTCTGCATGATGTGCAGAATGGAAGCACATGTTAACAAGGTCCTGCATTCCTCAGCCAGTGCCATCCAGCCTTGGAGTGTTGTCAATGTCCTCACACGTGAGTCATTTCAGGTGCTTTTACAGGTTTCCTTCCCTTCCTGTGGGGGACAACTCCTAACTTCTTCTTTCTTAGGAATAGGAGAACATTTCCAGCATGGCATGCAGGAAGACGCCCACGAGTTCTTACGCTGCACTGTCGATGCCATGCAGAGAGCTTGTCTGAGTGGAAGCAACGAGTAAGCACAAGCAAATTCCCTTTTCAATGCTCCTGAGGCCTTTGGACTCCTTGGTGTACTCCCATCAAGGAAACCCTACCGCCAGGGTTTTCAGACAAAGCAAAACTCCTGGAGGAGATCACTCTCTGCCCTACTTCTGAGCTCCCTGCCTTACCCTTTCTTTCCAGCTTGGATGTCTCTTCTCAAGCAACTACCATCGTCCACCAAATATTTGGGGGCATGCTGAGATCCAGAGGTACTTTTCCATGACTATCGCTCTGCTTGGAATTGTCTGTGTCCTTCTGTCTGCCTGTGATAAACAGCTGATCGTGTGACTGGCGTAGCAGGTATGGAGGCCGTAAACCGGCACAGTCAGTCGACTTCCCCTGTCGCTGAGCATTTTGATTTGCCTTCCAGTCACGTGCTTGAGCTGCAAAGCCGTTTCCGATTCCTACGAGGCCTTCCTGGATCTTCCTTTGGATATAAATGTAAGAGGGTTTGTAAGACATCCCAAGGCCCCCGTAGCTTTCCAGAATAAACGCAGGTGGTGTAAAACCATATACTGCAAAGCCAAGAGAAGAGAGCTTGGTGGTGGGTGGGGAGTGGAATGGACTGTGTCCTTCTGGGGAGGCCATGGCAGTGGTCTCCCTGTAGGTGCTGGCTTTAAGCGGGACAAGCACACATTATCCTCCCTGCACCCTTGATGGACTCTCCTCCTTCTTCCCTTTGCCCTCCCTCAACACCCCTCTGGCTCCCAGGCTGATGGGTTGTGTTGTTTTCATTCTGATGACCCTGCGCCCCATCAGTAGCTGAACTGAGTGGTGCCACAGAGAGGTCGCTTTGATAGCCCTGGGCATTCCTGGGAAATGAGGAAATGTTCAGCATAATACCCTCTTTCTGCCTCCTTCTGGACACTGCTTGTGGGTTCACAGTGGGTCTCCTCAGCCTCAGCTACCTGCGCCTTCTTGGCAGCTCTTAGCCAAGTGTTTGGGCGAGGGCGTTTCCCCGAGCTCAGTGCTCTCCTTTCTCCCTCCTCCAGGCAGCCTCCTCTGTCACCGCAGCTCTGGAGGACTTTGTGAAACCCGAGCAGCTGGATGGGGAAAACTGCTTTAAATGTAGCAAGTAAGATGATTACTAACGCCATATTAATGCTAGATCCTTCCTGAAGGTGCTGCATGTCATCGTGCAGAAGTCCTCTTTTCATGGAGGTTTAATGCCCAGTAATGGGCAGCAGCTGTTGTTTAATCTGGCACTTATGGTTCTGAATAGCCTTAAAACAGCGTCAGGATGTGTGAGACAGGAAAGCTTGTCTTGCCTTCTGGCGGGGAAAAAGGGTGCCCTTCAGCATCTGGCTCTGTGCTTGCTTTCAAGGTGTGACAAGATGGTTGCCGCCTCCAAGAGGTTTACAATCCATCGCGTGCCCAAGGTTCTCACCGTGTGTCTGAAAAGGTTTGAACATCTCACCGGCAGGAAGATCAGCAAGGTGTGTACGCAATTGGAGTGCAACTTTCTCTTCCTGGAGCGGGAGGTGTCCCAAAGCAGTAGGCTCTTTCACAAGCCGTTCATGTTGGGTTCTTCGTGTTCCCTTCTGGGGAGACGAGAGTTCCCGTGGGAAGACAAGCATGGACTCTGCTCCGACGGAGCTGCTTTGGCCAAGAACAGTTTCCTGCCACCCAAACCATGACATGTTGAAGGCTCGTCCATGTACTAGCTCAGGATCATTTCTGAGCCCTCTTGGTCTCTCTGTAGGTGGTGGAGTATCCCGAGTACTTGGATCTTTGGCCATACACATCTCGGACAGCAGGAGAACCGCTCCTCTACGCCTTATATGCTGTCCTGGTACATAGCGGTGGCAGCTGTCATGCAGGACACTATTTCTGCTACACCAAGGTCAAGAGCAACTTCCTTCCTAGCAGGGGAAAAAATGTGTGCTGGGGAAGGCAACCTTTCACAGCAGTGTTACTGGCAGCCAAGGTTCTGGGGGAGAAGGTCTCCTTACCGGCTGCGTTGGAGTTGTTTTGGCGTGCTCTTGGTTCGGTAGTTTTCTGCCTGTGTTATCACTGAGAAACCAGGCAGTTCCTCTCCAGCTATCGATGCCTTTCTTTGCAGGCCAGCGATGGACTGTGGTACAAGATGAACGATGCGTCTGTGGAGGGTTCTGACATCAACACAGTTCTCAGGCAGCAAGCCTATCTACTGTTTTATGTCAGGTAATAACCAGTGCTAAAATGTGTTTCGAATACGTTTCCTTCTCCTGGCTTTGCTCTTTTTCTTCTCATCCTCCTGAGTGTTTCTCTTTTGGTCCTAGGAGACAGTTCCTACCTGCATCATTCAGTGCTGTCAAGTCTGAACTACCTCACCTCTGTCCTTACTTTTCCTTGCCGGGCTTTCGGCTCCTGCCCTGCTGTAAAGTGCTCCTTGTCTGCTCTCTGAAGCTGGCTAATGTAGAGAAGAGTACTTAAAGGGGGCCTCCAGGAAAGATGGGGAGGGACTCTTTATCAGGGAGTGTAGTGACAGGACGAGGGGTAAGGGTTTTAAACTGAACGAGGGAAGATGTAAATTAGGTATTAGGGAGAAATTCTTTACGGTGAGGGTGGTGAGACACTGGAAGAGGTTGCCCAGAGAAGCTGTGGATGCCCCCTCCCTGGAAGTGTTCAAGGCCAGCTTGGATGGGACTTGGAGCAACCTGATGGAGTGGAAGGTATCCCTGCCCATGGCAGGGGACTTGCAACTAGATGATCTTTAAGGTCCCTTCCAACCCCAACCATTCTGTGATTCTGTGATTCTATGAAATGGAGGCCGTAGGGGGGATAAAGACAAGGACTTGCTCTGACAGGTGTAGACCTGGTGGGAAGACCCCAATCGAATTTCTCATTTCTAGTCTCGCTTATATCTTCTCTCTGTTGTGGAAACCGCTCCAAGAAAATGACTGAACCCCAGAGGAGGCTGCAAGAACAGACCTAAATGGAGATCACTCTTTGTTTCTCCAGGTGCACTGATTTGAAAACTGGAGAAAGGGCTTCTTCCTCACCAGCACCATCATATGCCCGTCCCTTCCTCAGTCAGTGGGGGGCCGACAGCAAACAGGCGTGCTCTGTGGGACCACAGGGTCTGCCTCGTCGGACTAAGGTAACTCTGGGGAGGTGGGTCAGGGCAGCAGGTGGACAGTGGATTTCTTTCTGGGATCTTGGCATTGCTCTCTTTTCCCTCCCACACTGCAGCTTTCTTCACAGCCCCAACACTGCTCCCTCTCAAAGCATCCCACTTGTCTGCCTTTGGCCCTTCTGCCTTTGCAGCCCTCCAGGAGAGCCTTTGGGAGGCCCTTAGCTGTCCCCTCCCACAGCTTCTGGGCTTGCCTCACTCTTCTGCTCCTTTCAGGATGAAAGGGCAGGACCTTTTCACAGCTCTCTTTGCAGGACGTGGCGCTGGGCATGGAGGACTCTGCAGAGGACAGCAGCTCCTCTGCAACAGCCAGCAAGAGCCAGCTCACCTGGGCAGCTGCACGGGAGGCATCTGCAGGCTGGACGGGCTTCATCTGGCCAGGCAGGCTCAACATTGCCTCCTACATTGGCTCCTGCTTGCATCGCTTCTTCTGTGGCTGCATAAGGCTGGTGTCCGGAAGGAAATCTGCGTGCCCGCTCTGCTCTCAACCACGTGAGCGTGTGCTGCACACCGTGCGAGAAGACAGCAACAAAGAGGAGCATGGATTCAGCCCTTCTTCCCGCTGCCAGAAGAGTGGTGCCAAGGAGAGGGCCCGGAGCAGATCCCCGCAGTGGGGACAAGATCTCCGCAGCTGGTGCGTGGACACCACCGACTATGACCACTCAGCAGGGAGGAGGAGGAGGACAACCGGTCCTCCAAGGTGTGACTGCACTCCCAGGGATGACACAGCTGCAGGGCCCTCCAACGGCAGCTCCCAGTCGGCTCCTGCACCCAGTGCTGCTCGGGAGCAAACCCTGCCAGTGCAGAGAGAGCAGAGCAGATCCCTGCAGCAGGGCTATGATCTCCACAGCCAGTTTGTGGAGATCACGGACTATGACAGCTCAGAAAGGGGGAGGAGGAGGTGGAGAACAAGTCCTCCATGTCGTGACCAAGCCCCAAGGGATGACACAGCTCCAGGGCCCTCCAACACCAGCTCCAAGTGGGCTCCCGCATGCAGGGCTGCTCGGGACCAAACCCTGCTGAGGCAGAGAGAGCGGAGCAGATCCCCACAGCGGGGCTATGATGTCTGCAGCCAGTTTGTGGACACCACAGATTATGATGCCTCAGCAGGGAGAAGGAGGAGGAGGGTTTCAGTGCCCCAGAGAAGCATGCCAGACAAAGACTCGGGGCGCTGCGGCGGTGACGGGGACAGATTGTGACCCTGGCTGAAGAAGGAGCACAGCATCTTTCTTCTGCTGTGCCAGAGAAGAGGAGCAGCAGAAGAAAAAGGAGGAAGAGAAAACGAGGAAGCACCAAAACTGCCCCCAGCAGGGACCAAGCTGCACAAAAGGCACCAGCAGCCCACCCTGTCCCCCCTCCCAGTGCTGCCTCTGGCCAGGAAGAGCTCAGAGAGACCTTCCAGAGACTCGGACACCTCTGCCGGCTAGCCCGCCTGCCCACAGGTCCCTCGAGGAAGAGCTTTAAGCCCTGGTCAGCTCTTGGGATCGCCTTGCAAAAACAACACTCACTCGGTACCCACAGTCAGAAAAGCCAAAGCCAGAATTAAAAACATTCGTTGGCCTTGCATATGTAATTCCTGGGGTGTTTTCTTCTCTGTAGGTTTTGGGGCAATTGGAGGAAATGCCCAGTGTGGGAGGTTTATGTCTTGGGACGAAAGCGAGTGGGACTGAAACGGGCTGAACGGCCGGGCCCTGAGGGTGCTGCTCAGTGGCACCAAGCCTAGTGCAAGGCCAGTAACCAGGGGTGTCTCGCAGGGGTCAAGACTGGGTCTGATCCTGTTTATCATCTTCCTTAATTAATGTTCTGGAGGATGGGGCAGAGTGCACCCTCGGCAAGCTGACTGATGACAGCAGTCTGGGAGCAGCGGCACTTAGGCCAGGGGGTCGTGCTGCTGTCCCGAGGGACCTGGGCAGGCTGCAGAGACGGGCTGACAGAGACCTCATGCCCAGACCAGAAAGGGGACGTGCAAAGGGTGCTGTGCGGGTGACGAGCAGCGGCACAGGCTGCCCAGGGAGACTGTGGAGTCTCCATCCCTGGCGATGTTCCACGGCCCTCTGGACATGGTCAAGGAGAAGCGGCTGCAGGAGGCCCTGCTTGAGCAGGGGGGTTGGACCCGGTGACTTTGTCCTCCAGCTGACCTCCCGGCTGCCCGCTCAGCAGCCGAAACCAGTTCCCACCAGTGCAGCCCTGGCTGAGGACAGCCCTAGTGAGAGCAGCACAAACCCCTTTCCCTTTTCCCAGCCTCCCTGGCTGCCGGCTGCAGCCAAGGCAGAGGCCGGGCAGGGGAGGGCTCATCCTGCCAGCGCTGCTGATGGCGGCAGAGGAGAGAGCGGCCTGGTCCTGCTGAGCGCAGGGTCGCTCTCCCGCCTGGGCTGCCCCTCGGCCCAGCGCTGCATCTCAGGACCAAGGGTCTGTATGGTGGTTGGTGTTGCTTTCAGGAAGGGTTGTTCCCCCACCCCATCCTCCCTTCCCCCTCCCTGCCCCGGCCAATATTCGCTGGAACCGTGCTGGCAGAAGGCCCCGGTTCCTGTTAAGGTCAGTTACAGGGAATAATTTAAAGGCAATTTGATGAGGCTGACAATTCCAGATAGACAGGAGCTTTAAATGGGCAGTTGCCTGCCGGTGACCTTTCATATGCCTTTCTTCCTAGGTTCATTCATTTCACTCCCACCAAAACCAAAGCCCCGGCTTACACATGGAAAGGGGCAAAACCCGCCGTGGCAGACAGCTGCTCTCCAGGTCCTCATTGCTGTCTGGAGCCGTCCGTGACCAGGAACGGGCAGTGTGTGCCTCCAGTGTATCCCATCTCTGGATGTGCCAGGGCAAACACCAAGCTCACAGCTGGCCCAAGTGAGTAACAGTTCTCCAGCCGTTCGTTCAGACAAGACAAACAGCCTTTCTTTTTTGCCCTGTGTCAGTGCAGTACAAAACAATCAGCTCCTCGGACTGAGGAGCCTCGGACTGAGGCAAAGGAGGCATTAAGTACCTCAGCCTTTTCCTCGGCCTTTGGCCCTGTTTCCCCTTGCCTCCAATAAAGGATGGAGATTCTCCCTAGCCCTCCTTTTGTGGGTAATGCATTTCTCGAAACATCTTTTATTGTCTTTGAGGGCAGCAGCCAGATTCAGTTCCAGCTGGGCAGTCTCCTTCTCCCTCCCCTGCAGGAGCCCCACCCTCCGGAAGGGAGATGTGGGGGCGGGGCGTTCCAGGGGGAGGGGTGAAACCATGGGGGCGTGGCTGCGTTGGGGAGGCCGGGCTGTGAGGTCACAGACCCCCGCTGTGCCTCTCCGTGATGTGCTCTGCTGTGCCGCGGGCACCGCTCTGGCAGTGCCAGCAGCAGCGGCAGCAGCAGCAGCAACACATGGTGCAGGCGTGGGGGGCTGTGGCCCCCACCCGCCTCCTTCTTCTCCTTCTCCTGGTGGCCCTGCAAGCCCGGGATGCTCAGGCTCCTCCGTGGCGAGCGCGGGGTTTAGGTAGGCAGGCAGGCAAGGGACGGCACCCAGCCCTGGGCAGCTTGGAGCGGAGCCCACCACACCCCGGGGTGGCAGCAGGGCCAGGGTTGTAGTGGGGCAGGGCCGGGAGAGCAGCGGGGCTGGGCTGAGACGGGTGAGCTGTGGCCAGCTCCTCGGGCAAGCGGGAGGCAGACGCCCTGCAGGGAGGCACAGGGGCCGTGGCCGCTGCAGGGGGCTTTTGCAGGTGAACGGTGGTGCCAGGAGTGGTGCCTGGCCCTGCCGTACAGCTCTGGCCCTGCCGTGCAGGCTGGGGGAAGGCTGCCCGAGCAGGGCGTTGCAGGGCCAGCTCTCGTGATGGTTGCAGGGGCAACAGACCACAGGAGCACTTCTCTCCCAGGCTGCTCACAGCTGTGCCTGCGGCCGTGGCTCTGCCGCTCCCCAGCTGGGTCCCAGCTTTCAGCCTCGGAGACATCTGTCCTCAGGAGATGTCCGCTCAGGAAGACGGGAGCATTCCTGCTCTAGCCCTGCAGTGCTCTCCTTGGGCAAACACAGGTCCCCGACACACAGCCCCAGCCCGCAGCCCAAGGGAACAGACAGGGCAGCACTCGTGCAGACTCTCACTGGCCAGCGGGCTCTTCTCCACGAAACGTGCGAATGATCATTTTTTTCCTCCAGTGCTTTCATGTGGGCTTCTTTTGTGCACAGCAGAGATCTCCCAGTAAGAAATCCCCGAGGGGCCGTATGTGTGTCCACCTGGTCCTTGAGGGGAGTTGCACACGGCCTGGAAACGGCATTTTGCAAGCTGCCAGGTGCCAGCCAACAGGTCACCCAGGCCCCTCGGCAGCTTTGGAAATCTCCACCCACGTCTGGGTGCCACGTCATTCGCTGGCTTCCCTCCAGTCACTGCAGGTCACTGGGAAAGAAGTAGCTCACAACATCTAATGGAAACGTGCTTGATTACAGCTGTGCCTGTAGGCGACGGCCACCAGACTTCTCAGCCTGACCTTGTCCGGGAGCCTCAGGGCGATCCCACAGGTATGTCACGTGAATGCACGAGCATTTAGGGTTTCATATTCTGTTCCTATGAAATTTTACTTAATAATATGTCAGCCGATGCTCAGACATGCAGAAGAGCAGAGAGGGAATGGGTCGGGCTGAGTGATGTCCCCTGGGGCACTCTGCCTTGGGAAGCTGTCTTTGCCAGACTCTGCGAGCCTGCGCTGCTTCAGGTGCCTGCTGCAAAGCCAGCGGGCTTGTTGGGGTTGAGTTTAGAGCTGGTGGGAGCTCCAGGGAGTCCTTTCTCCTGACAGCTCCATGCACGGGTGGTTTTGGATCAGCATGGTCCAGGCACCCAGGAACTGTCTGCACGATGCTCCTGAGTGGAAGGGAGAGAGGAGTGCCATGGAGCAATCCCGCGTTTGAACTGCATTCCCTGCCATTCAGCTCTGAGGAAGTCTACTGAAATATTTCACGGGAGCTGCTCTCTTCTGTTTGTTTCCAGAGGTGGCGGGGGGCGATGGATATCCAGCTTCCTGGCTGGGTGCCTGGGCTGAGGCGCAGGGAGGTCGCATGGGTACGTCATGGCTTTTTATTGCCTTTGAGAGCTGCCAGCTCAAAGCCCAAATGTGTGCGGGTGTGAGAATATAGACCTGCACTGTGTGTGCCGTGACATTCCGTGATCCCCGTGTATGTTCTGCTATTCAGTTATGGTGGTGCGTATCACAGTGTATGATGGAAACGTGTCATGGGTGTTTGGTTGCAGATGTGGCTCCAGCTCCTCGGCTGAATCCTGCGCTGGAGCTCAGCTGGCATCCCAGGGGTGAGTAGTCAGTCTTGGCTGACTTCACAGGCTAAGCACTCGTTTTCAGTATTTTAGTAGAGGGAAATTTAACTGGATCCTTTCTGTTAAGGTCCTCAAAGAGCAAAGTATAAAGCCAGCCTAGGGCAATCTTCCCAGCAGTCATCAGAAGTCCTAAAGGAAATCCTGGGACAACTGGAGAAAGCGGCACATGGTGGGTGTATATCACTCTTAACCAGGAGGCTTGGGAAGCTGAGGTTGTAGACACCTGTATGGACAAGCCATAGGCAGCACAAGCAGCAAGGGCTCGATGAGAGCCTCGCTGCACTGACACTCGATTGCACACCTCGCAGGTGCTGGTGAGCTGCAGAGACAGTGCAGATTCTCTGCTGCCAGTTGTGGTTCCAGCTGAGTGCCAGGCACAGCTGCTGCCCCAGTTATCCCATCGCTGGCCAGAGCTGTTCTGGGCAGACGCTGGTATCCAGCTGGCAGGAACTGGTGGTGCTCACACCTTGCTGCCAGTGGCCGGAGGGGAGAGAGCCCTTGGGCGGCAGAGAGGATGCGCAGGCAGCTTGGGGTCGCTGAGACCGGCAGACTTTGCCGGGGCTGCAGGCATGCCCTGGCCAGGGTCGGAGCAGCCCCGACTTCACCGCCTGGTCCAGCCCCGTTGTTGTCCTTGATGTTTGAGGACTGTGTGTGACAGCTCGTGGTCAGGGACAGGTGAAAGCTGGACACCCAGCTTGAGGCCGGACAGCTACCTTGAAGGCAGCTGAAATGAAAGGCTGTGAATTTTAGCTCTCTGTGTGTAGTTGTGTTTTAGATACCTTGGTTGTGGCTTTCCTCTTGTTTTGGGGGGCTGTGGGCTCTTCACTGCCACTTGTGAAAGTGCCCAGAACATGGTTGCAAGAGCTTGGGGTTCATTCCACTGCGTGGGGCTGTTACCCTTAGTGTGTGATGAGGTTGGCATGATGGGACGTGCTGCTCCGAAGGGCTCTTTCCCCAGCTGAGTTGGCTGCAGCGTCCTCCTGTCCTCTCTGAAGGAAGTAATTTACCGTCACCTTGCAGTTTGCCCAAAATGAACTGAGTGGAATGCGAACAGGAAGATGACGTGCAATCTCCCAGTCTCTCAGCAGGTCAGGTTTTCCCATCTACTGGTAAACTGGAAAGTGTCCAGGGCTTAAATTTTTTCCGTGAATGACACATTGTTTGGACCAGTGATGAGGTGCACCCCCAAACACCCAGGCTTTGTTTCTGAGTGTAATTAATGTATTTTGCCTCCTGAAGATACCGTGTTCCTGAGGAGGAACGGTTACTTCTACTTAAAGTGACCCCCTTTCTTTCTAAAGAGATGGACCATGAGACCGTGGAGAAGGAGGCGCTTGAGGAAGGAGGCAGTCCCTCATTGCCAGTCTCTGATGGAAAAACGGGGGCAATTCAACCAACCGGCGTGCCAGGTAATTGCTGCCCCTGGGTCATCCAGTGTCAGATCTCAAAATCCCTGGGTGTCTGCAGGCTCTTCCCCTGCTGCCGGCTACTGCACATGGTGTCAGCAGCCAAACTATGAGTACAGAGCAAGTGTTCTGAAGGGAGCCAGGAGCGGCTCTCTGAGGATGACTGTCGTGTCGGGGGTGTGGAGGTTCTTGCCAGCAGTGTGCCAGAGCGACACCGGTAACCCTCTGTGGATGTGGTGAAGTGCTCGCCTCCCACCGCACCCCTTTCCCAGGAATTTCAGAACCCTGCCATTTTGGGAAGGAGGCCATCTGAACCACGTTCAGTAGACGATGGGAAATGTGACTCTTGATCGAATGGACCTCCCTCAGTACCCGCATCGCAGAGCTTGCCGTGCGTCCCTAGAGGCCCTAGGCCCAAGAGAGGGGGATCCCTGCTGTGAGCTGAGGGGCAAAGGGATTCACTGGCAGATGAGGCACAGGTTTAGAGGGCACCTCTGCCTGCAAGTGGTGCCATGGTGGAGAAAAGGCAAAGGGGGAGAGCAATGTTGAGGTGTCTCGTGAGAGGGCCTGAGTCCGTCCCCTCGGGGTGTGGGTGCTGGGCTGGGGAGGGAGAGCTGGGGGTGGCACTCCCTGATGCAGGGATGGAGAAAGAGAGGCTGCAGAGTGCATTGGTTTTCAATGGCTTTGGGAGTTTCCTTTGTTTCTACTGAAACATTGCAGGCCCAGGATGTTCACTCCTTCAGAGATGCTAACAAAGTGAGAGAGACCATTTCCTGGCAATGTCAGCCCTCCTGTGAGAGTGCCAGTCGTGCGCAGGACACCCTAACGTGCAGAATTGTTCCTCCAGGTGTGGATGGCAGGAGAAGCTCAAATGCTGTGGATCCCAATGATTTCCAGAAATACTGCATAGAAGGCGCCGTGGCAGTCTTGGGCTCGGTGCTGTTTGGGATGGCATTGTGTGGTGTGATCTGTCTGTGGGGGAAGAGAAAAGGGTGAGTTGTTGGGAGGTTTTTTTGCCAAACTTCTGTAGGAGATGGCTGCTATTGGTCATGAAGCATTTCAAGTATTCTGGAGTGCCGAGTTCCTTATTGGCTAGACTCGGCTGAGGTTTCTGCTGTAAGCTGCTTTAACTGGCCTCTCAATTCATGGGCATTCTTTTCTGAAACCCCTTCTTACTGTGGCAAGTGTGGGTTACAAGTGACCCTGCCTCGACAAGAGCAGACCCAGGGAGAGACGTAGGCAGAGCAAGGTCAGAAAGTAAAAACAACAAGGGATGACATTGGCATAGAAAGTGAGAACTGCAATAGTCACATCTCCCTACCAGTGAACCCCGCAGCAGAAATCACTCTGTTAGGTGATGCCGTAAATCCCTTTTGTCTGTGCAGGGGTACGTATCCCTTTGGATAGGTCTTGTGAAGAGAGGATGGAGAGCACCTCAGCGAACAGCGAGCCGAGGCTGTCCCCTTGCCTGGTCAGGGATGGGCATGGAGGCGAGCGCTGGTGCCTGCCAGGCACGCTGAGAAAGGCGACCAGGAGGCTCTCCTGGCCCTGCAGTGCCATGCCCGGCTTTGGTCCCCTCGGCCTGCCGGGGTCAGGTCTCCTTCCCGGCACATGCAGAGCAGGCAGGTCAGGATGGTCAGGGCCGAGAGGAGACGAGCCATGGGCAGGCGAGCAGAGCCCCAGCCGAGGGGTGCGGGGCGCCCCATTTTCTGCACAAAGCTCTCCGTGCCCACAGCTCCCACGTGCAGCCAGGTGCCCAAACCCCACAGGGTGCCCAGCGCTGCTCCGCACCCTGGCACCCACGTGGCACCGCAGCTGCGGCGGGGCCTCAGCAGCCTCCTCTCTTCACAGGCGCCTCTCTGCAGCTTCGTGAGCCCGGCCTGACACCAGCAGCCACCCCACACGCCCAGACAGCTGTCCCACATGCCCCAGGACCCCTGAGAGTCAGACCCGATGCCAGCAGCCACCTTCTGTGCCTGGAGATCCAGCCCACCTGCCACGGAGCACCAAGGATCCAGCCCTCGCCAGCCCATACAGTGTGTGTCCTGATAAAAGGCTATTGTTAGTAAAAGACAGGTTTGGACCCTATAAATGAGGCTTGGGACTCTAAAAATGAGGCTTTGGGCCTTCAAAAGCAGAACTGGGGTCTTAAAAATGACGTTCTGCGACCTTTAAATGCATCCTTGAACCTTAAGAGCGAGGCTTGGAAATATTGCAAATGAGGGTGTGGAACCTGAAAATGAGGCTTTGGGCCTTGAAGAGGAGGCTTTCAATCTTAGAATCAAAGGTTTGTACTCTAAAAAGGAAGCTTTGGGCCCTAAAAATGAGGCTGTGAGCCCTAAAAGAGGGGTTTGGACTCTAAAAATGAGGGTTTGGACACTCCAGATGTGGCTTGGGCCCTCAAAACGACTGGCTGGATCCTCAAAATGCCACCTTGGAGCCTGAAATTGAGGCTTTAGAAACTCAAAATGAGGCTTTAGAGTCTAACAAGGAGACTTTGCAATCTGAAACAGAGGCTTTGGACCACTAACATGAAGCTTTGAAGTCCAAAATGATGCTTTGGAAGCAAAACTAAGCCTTTAGAAAGTAAAAATGAGGCCTTGGACACTCTAAATGTAGCTTTGGACCCTGAAAAGAGGCTTGGTGCCCTGAAAGTGAGAGTTTAAACCCTAAAAATGAAACTGTGGGCCCCCAAAAAGGCTATGGGTAATAAAAAACAGGTTTGGAACAAAAAAATGAGGATTTTGGCCCTCAGAAGGACTCTTTGGGCACTGAAAAGGATGGGCTAGATGCTACAAATTACACTTGTGACCGTGAAAACGAGGGAAACCTATTGGTTCCTCTCTGGCCCCAGGAACTGAAGCTTTGGTCCTGAATATAGGGTTTGGGCACCCCAGTGAAGGCTTTGAGCTGTCAAAGGGGGCTTTGGAGCCTAGAAATGAGAGTTTGGAGCCTCCAAAGGAGGATTTGGGCCTTCAAAGTGGGGCTTGGGAAATGAAATGGAGGTTTTGAACCCTGAAATCAGGTTTGGTGCCCTAAAATGATGCTTTGGTACCACAACCTAAGGCTTTGCACCCTACAAATGGGTCTTTGGAGGCTCAAAATGAGGCTTGGGACATGAAACAAATGAGGCTTTGTAGCCTAAATGAGGAGTTTGGACCCTCAAATGAGGCTTTGGGCCCACCAAATGAGCATTTGGACTGTCAAAATGAGGCTTTGGTCCGTCCAAATTGCAGACTGGATCCTAAAGCTGAGGCTATGGTTCCTGAAAGGGAGGCTCTGGTCCCAGAAAAGGAGGCTTTAGAAGCTAAAACTGAGAGTTGGAGCCCAAAAATGAGCCTTTGGGCTCCTTAAGAAATCACTATAAAGAAGGCTTTGGAGTCTGGGAATGAGGCTTTGGACCTTCAAAGTCAGAACTGGGGACTTAAAAATGATGCTCTGGGCCCTTGAAATGAGTCCTTGAATCTTAAAAGTGAGGCTTGGAAATGGTAAATGAGGTTGAGGACCCTGCAAATGAGGGTTTGGACCATCAAAAGGAGGCTTTCAAGCCTGGAATCAAAGCTTTGTACTCTAAAAATGAAGCTCTGAGCCCTAAAACAGGGGGTTGGCCCTAAAAATGAGGGTTTGCAAACTCAAGATGCGACTTGGGCCCTCAATACAACAGGCTGCATTGTAAAACTGAGCCTTTGGAGCCTGAAATGGAGGCTTTAAATACTGAAAGTGCAGCTTTGGAGTCTAAAAAGGAGATTTGCAAACTGAAAGGGAGCCTTTGGACCATGAATGTGAAGCTTTGGTGCCTAAAAAAGAGACTTTGTAGCCTAAAATGAGCCTTTGATCCCTAAAAGTGAGGCTTTGGATTCTAAGGTGAAAATCTGAATCTTAAAAATGAGGCTTTGGGCCTTGCAGCGAGCATTTGGACCATAAAAGGAGGGGTTGGATCCTGAAAAGGAGGCTTTGGGCCCTGAAAAGGAGACTTTGGGCTCTGCCATCAGTTTTGGACCTTAAAACTGTCCCTGCTCATGAAGTTCAGGGCAGTTTATAGAGTTATTCATCTGAATGATTCGAGTCCTGTGCCATAAGGAGAACTCCATCTCTCTCTCCTCCTTCTGCTGTGTTTACGAGATCTCCACTGACGTGGAGATATTGGCCGTTGCCTCATGTTCAGCCCCACGTTGCCTGACAGCATTCAGGGAATCTGCTGACTTTCATGTTCAAATCCAGGCCCACGGAGCTCCATGAGGTGCCAGGGCTTGCAGGGACAGCACAGGACCTCCAGGAAAGCAATTCCCATTCAGGGCAGGTGCATTACAGCCACCCCAGACGTCATCGCAGAGAGTGGAATTTGGTGCCTGTGTGCGACACACTAATGCCGTCAGTCAGAGGCATCGGCCATCAGGTGCCATCAGAGAGGCAAGCTCTGTCCCTTCTCTACCCAACAGCTGCAGGCATTGCGTGAACTCAAAGCACATCCCACTGGGGTCTTCACTCGCTCCCTTGATGATACAGTCAAGGAACAGACCAATCATTTTCACAGTGTGCCTGGGGACATCTTGTCTTCAAGGACGACGTCCTACAAGCACAGCAACGGTCCTTATCAAAACTGAATTGAAACTTGAAAGGGAATTCAAAGGCACCAAGATGAGCTGCTGGTACTTCAGGAAGAGCTGAAGAAGGCACAGAGATATACTGTGGGACCAGTGCTGAATTTAGAAAGAGTAAGGGTAGGTAGGTCTGAGGTAGTCTATGTCCTCTTTGCCTCAGTTACCACCAGCGAGGTCTCCCAGGCCTTTGTGCTTTGAGGCAGGGCTCAGGGCGGGAAAAACCAGCGGTGGCTGGGGATGCAGCCAGGGCTCACTTGAGCAAACTACACCCTTCCCAGGCCATGGGGCTGGAGGGGCTGCGTCCAAGGGTGCTGAGAGAGGTTTTCACCAGCAGGGGCTGGTCTGTTATGATCCCGGTAAGAAAGGCACTCAGACTCTGGGAGGTATTGAAAGGGTTAAAAACCACAAGAGCAAGAAGGATGTTGTAAATACCTTAGTCCCTTCATTAGATCAGAAGACACCCTGGTGTCATTTAAGGATGTTGTGAATACCTTACGGTTTGATGTGATTTAGGGAGTAGCTAGAAGAACAGTTCTAAGATAAGGGGGGCTCCGGGATAATCTCGCTGCAGACAACTCGGCCTTGGGAGAACGGATGCACGGAACCATGAAGGTAGGAAGAAAGAGAAGAATGGCAACAACAGTCTTCAAGGACAACGTCTACGTGATCCTAGGACTGAGTTTGCGCAGAAGCAAGGGTCGATCAGCGAGCAGAGTGAAGAAGACTACGAGCCTTCATCGGAAGACCCCAAAGACCACTTGAAGACCACCCCGAGAGATGACTGCGCATGCGAATCGGATATTTGCATATGCTCATAAGTTCCTGGAAATCTCATGTTTATGTAAATGAATTCCCAGAAATCCTATGAATATGTATGATTGTATTGGATATATTCTCTAAAACTTCCTTACCTCGTTGGAGCACTTGTGGTGGAGAATCCCCAGTGCTGCCCAGCGCTGCAAGAAAGGATACCTGCTTAATAGTGACTTTGTTGCTCTTGAGTTTCATTTCAGGGACTCTCTGGATACTCCGTTTCTCCCTTGGGGAGATTCGGACGGTGAGGAGAAACATCCGTGAATTTTTGTATCAAAACTCTCTACAGAAATCAGAAGCACCACTTAGGACTGGCTTTGGTTAAGATGGCAATTTTATTGTTTCGATCGGACACGTCAACATTTCCTGGTGATGCTGCAAACGTGGCTTACTTGTGAGTCCTCCTCTCCAGAGTTCTCTCTGGATTTCTCTTTCTCCTTCACTTTCTTGCGTTCTTTCTCTTTCAATTTTGGATCACCAGAATGCGCGCTTCTGTCTTTTGCCGCCTTCTTTCGGGCACACTTTCACCCGCCTCTGCACAGGACTGTTTCCTCTTCCTGCGCGTTCGTTTTCCATTTGCCTGGCAGGAGCCTGCAGACTCTGGGGGAACTGGCGCTGGTGGGAGCGCACGTTGTTCAAGTGAGTATTTCCCCGGCTGCTGATCACCTACCGCACCAGGATGCGAGTCTGCTCTGGGGCCGCTCAAGCCGCGCACACCTTCCCCTCCTGCGCTTTTGCCATCACCAGGGCTGTTTCTCTCCCTGTGGGAAGAGCCGCGCAGGTTCCCCCTGCCACGCGCCAGCTGACGGTGAGCGCGCTGCTGCGTTTCCGCGCAGCAAGTGTGCCTCCGCCTGGGAGGCGGACAGTCTGGCTGGCTTCTGTTCGGCTTCTCCCCCTCCTCAGCGTCAGAGCGCGCTCTCTTCCTGCCGCAGTGCTGAGGGGGAGTTCCTGCAGAGTCCCACGGTTTTCTCTTCCCTCGCACCCTCTGCACATTTTCTCCACCTTCTTGATTTCTCCGTCCCCCGATGCCTCCAGGAAAGGGACTCTTCAGCACTTGACCCAGCTTGGCCTCGGAAGTGCTCTTTGTCTCTTGGCATTCATCGCCTGCTCCAGGGGTCAAAGGATGGTGCCTGGAGAAACAACAGGGATCTTAGGCTAGGGTTGTTGCTGCAGCCTCCTCGTGGCTTCAGTCTCCCCCTGTCACGTTCCGGCAGCACTTGATATGACACGCAGAAGACTGAACCAGCACTAGAAACTGGAAATTAGGTCATGCGCTTCCAGCCATGCCTGTCCCTTTCAGAGCAGTGACTCATCTTTAGACCCTCTCGCACCTCCATTTTGCCTCGTTTCGCAGCTAGCCAGTCTCAGGGAGCAGACAGGTAGCAATTTACACAAGCGCAGCTGTTTAATGCCAGACAAGGAGAGAGAAGAAAGGACCTGGCGAACTGCGGAACAGAGAACTCAGCTGGACAAAGAGGCATTCTCTGCTAGGACAGAAAGCAAAACCCACCGAAGGAGAACAGCAACAAGAAGATCAGGAACGGGAGAGGGAGTGTATTCTGAGCACCCTTTCACACTTGATAGTACCTGGCATAGAAGAGTAAATAGGCACGCTGGCAGAGTACCGTCTTGATGTCACAAAGACGTACGGAGGCATCATTCATCTCGTACCAACGTCCATCGCTGGCCTGCAAAGAAAGGCAAGGCTATCTTCAGATGAACTGCAGGGGTTTTAAAACAAAAACACAGACTGGACACCGCTGAAGGACACAATACCCCAATGCACATCACCAAGTTGACTTTTACCTTTACGAAGCAGTAATAATGTCCTGTCTGACAGCTGGAACCTTCATGTACCAGGACGGCATACAAGGAATAGAGGAGCGGTTCTCCAGGGGCTTGAGACATGTATGCGCCAAGGTCCAAATATTCCGGGTACTGCACAACCTAAGGAGAGACCAAGAAGACTCAGAAACTACCTTGAGAGTCTTTAGGAAGCAGCCTGAGAAAACCTTGTCACCAAACACAGGCTACAAGTATAGAAATCGATCTTCTTGGCCCATCCAAAGCAGGTGCTGCCATTTCATCATGGAAGTGGCAGAAAACTGTTTGCAGCCAAACCAGCTCTTTAGGAGCACAGGAGGTGCTTATCTTCACATTGGGACTTTCCTCTTACCGCAAGGGAAAGAGCAAGGCGCAGCTATTGCATTGATTTTTTCTTAGACAGCTGCACTCACTCGATAGCCATCAGGCCAGTAGACAGTAACAACTTCCAAAAAAGGATTCTCCTTTCGGAGAGGCCTCCTTCCAAGCAGACAAAGTTGCAGTGCACTTGTGGCCATACCTTGCTAATCTTTCTGCCAGAGAAAGCGTCGAATCTCTTCAAGCACACTGTCAGGATATTGGAGGAACGATGTATTGTAAGGCTCTTGGACGCAGTGGCCAGCTGTTCACACCTGGAGAACAAGCACAGACCCAGCTGTTGCAACCTGTCTTCTCCCCGCTGCGCCCGCCATCCATGTAGGGTTGAGTTCAGGCTTGTTTTGCCCAACTATCATATGCCCGCTTGCACTTCAGACCCCTGAAGTCCATATGCTCTCCCTGAAGGCAGCTTTGGGCTAGGGCGGCTCCCTTTGGAGAGCAGCAGTCTGGAGTCTTGACAGTACAAGAACTAGGCATGACGCTGTTGAGAGAGCCAGCGGGGGCTGCTGCTGCTCCGAGGACTGAGGTCTCCTGGACAGAGACGCAAGCATCCAAAAAGCCTTGGAAACAAAACTGTTGATGGCTTTCTTGAGGAAGCTGCTGTTGCCAAATCACTGTCCAGGGCTGCCGCCTTGCTTCGGCTCACCACTGCATATGGGACATGTCTTTTCCCTTCTGGCCATAGGGCTAGTTCAGTGGGCAACTTCATAGCTAGGAAGCTTGACCACCTCCAGGGCAGACAATGCCAGCAATAAAATTCTCATCCAAGCTTTCCAAGTATTCAGGCAGAAGGGGAAAGAAATATCCATCTTAGAAACAAATGCATTCTTTTCCAAGTTCTGGATGATTCGCGTGGATTAGTTGTATGGGGAAGAAAAAAAAAAAAGAAAAAAAAGCCAAGCTGTCTCATGACTGGGTTTCTCAATTCAGTCCAAACACAACTAGTGCTCCCAGACATGCAATACCCTAACCCAGTATCTGCTAGGAAGGTGGCACTGGCCAAAATCTTACTTGCTACATTTATAGCCATTTCCACCATCCAGCTGCTCAGGTTTGACAAAGTCTTCCAGAGCTCCAGTGACAGATGAGGTTGCCTGGATGAGGAAGAAAGGAGAGCACTAAGTTCCTGGAAACTCAAAAACCCCAGGAAATAGCTACCCGCGTGGTACCAGCGTTATCCCAATAAACAGCTACCCCTGGGCGGTAGCAGAGTTCCTGTGGTAGGCGTGGTTCAAAATAGCAAAAGCAATCAAACCCATCCCTCCAGCATCAATCAGACGCGTAGTGAGGGAGTCCCAAGCAGGGTGGTGTGACAGTGTCACGATGGCTGTCCATACCTTCCTTACTCTTTGCCCAGCTGACACCCAGCCCAGAGAGACCATTTGCAGGGCTTCCGCAGAAGGAGCACACAAGCCCAGTTCCCTTCCCATCCACCCCCAAGCTCTTGCCTGGTACCAGCCCACAGCTGGAAGCCAACAGAGTTTACTGGAGATAAACTAGGCCCCCCACAGGGGCCCTGAAACAGTTGGCACCACCATTTCAAAACATCTCACCTTGATATCCAAAGCAATATCAAGGAATGTCTCGTAGGTGTCGGAAACGGCTTTGCAGCTCAAGCACGTTACTGCAAAAGAAGCAAAGAGAAATGCTTCTCAGGTAGGGAAGGAGAGTAACTGCCCATTTCAAGGACCAACACCTACGCCTTTAGACGCACCGGACCTCCTGCCGCATGCTAGGAGCTGTTTACCACAAAGAGAGGAAGAGCCACGCGTCATTCTAAGGACGGAAATATTTTTAAAAAGTACCTCTGGATCTTAGAAAGCCTCCAAAGACCTGATGAATGAGCGTGCTAGCTTGAGAAGTTGTGTCCCAGCTGGAAAGAAATGGTAATCGGAGCTCAGAAGGTGGAAGGCAGAGAGTGAGCTCTTCCACGAGTTTTCCTTGTTAGGAAAGGGCCGGACAGAGGTTTTCAGTGGCGGTTGTAAAGCAAGGAGTCAAAAGGGCTAGAGAACGTTTCAACGGTCATGTGCTTCTGCTTACTCGCTGCTTCTGCTCAAGCAAGCCCTCTGCATGGCATCCACGGTGTAGTAGAAGAATTCATGCGCGTCTTCCTGGGTGCCAAGCTGGAAATGGTCTCCTATTCCTGAGAAAGAAGAAGGTTTTCCCATTGATCTCAGAGAAAAAGGAAACGCGACTTACCCTTCTGAAAGCTCTCCTCCTTAACATGAACCCGGCAAAAGCAGTTGGACGCGGGCTTTGTCAGAAATCCAAACTACCTCCAAATGAAACCGTCTGAAATGACTCACGTGGAAGCTCATTGATCACAGGCGTAGGCTCGATGGCACTGCCCGAGCAAGACAGGACCTCCTCGATGTGCACTTCCATGGTACACATCATGCAGAAGCCTTGCTTCGCACCTAAAGAGGGAGGGAAAGAAGGACGGAAGGGAGGAAGCAAGCAAGCGAGCCTCTCGGTCAGCTAAAATATACACAGCTATGGAAAAGCTTCAAGGAAAAAACCACCAAACCACCCCACGTTTAAGTTCCAGGTGCAATCTCCACTCTCCCTTCTACATCCGCTTCTCCTCAGATGCCAGTGGCTCAACAGCCCTGTGGCGGTTTACTGCACAGAGTTGTAGAGAAGAAATAGGCATGCCTTCCGAAGGCACTTCATTAAGCACGGGAAGCAAGAAATGATCTTCCCTGGGAGTAGGAGCGCAGCACGTGAAACCAAACTAACGCGCTGCCTACGCTATGCTGAGCCCGCTCTGAAGGCAATATTGGAAGGCAGCTTCTAGAGGAAAAGGAAGAGCTGTCTTCCCAGAGTCCCTGTTGTTCTTTCATCCTTCAGAGCCGCCCAAGAGATGTAAAAGAAGGTGTAGCAAGGACTCACAGGACTGGCTGTGCTCACGAGAGAGCAAGTAGTTGGCCAGCGGCGGGGTGTACGTCAAACACTGCAGGACAGAGTTGAGGAAGCAGGTATTGCCCAGGTTGAAGAGGCCGCCTCCGACACTGCGTCTTTGCTGCCAGGCCATGCAAATCTTCTGCGGAGGAAACACGTCCCTTCCCGGCACAGCCATTCCGACACTCATGCCTGCAAGGAAGTCAGCTTTTAAAGGAGATCCTCCTGGTTTGGTTTCACAAAGCCCTAGACCGCTCTCCCTAGACTTGTCCCTCTTCGGATGCGTTACATAAAAGATAGCAAGGAATTAGGCTGGCAGCCTGCGTCGACCCAAGCTGTAACGGTAGAGCTCAGCTGGCCCCTCGGAAGGTACAGGCCAAGCCACACCTCCACCCTGTCTCGATCTCCGCAATCCCCTGTCCAAAAGGAAACTAACAATTACCTTAGCCACCAACTGGAATTAGCGGGAAGGGGAGAGAGAAGAAACGGATGAAATTTCCGGGAAGAAAAGGAGGACGTAGAATGAAATGCAGACAGCGAGGAGCTGAGTGACCCCGCTGGCGAGCTCAGCCCACGCTTGCTCTCTCCAGCACAGGCGCCAGCGCCGGGAGAGAGCACGGCAGGAGCTGCACGGGGACGCCATTTATGGCCACCCGGCCCTGGGACGCCCTTTGTGACACGGGGCCGTGTGGGGCTCAGCAGCTCCCGCAGCTGCGACCACGGGGCCGCCCCAGGTGCCCACTGCGGCCATGGGGCTCCTTCCCTGGGCAGAGCGCATGCCTCTGCCCCACGCAGAGACAGCCCCAGGGGGGCATGGGTACACAGCTGGGGCCACTGCTGGGGACAGCTGGGGCCGGCACAGCCCTGCTGTGGCCCCGGGCTCCTTCCCAACTCTCCGCAGTCAAACGCTGCAGGATGGTGTTGAGGAAGCGCCTGTTGCCCAGGTTGTAGAGGCCCGCTCCGCCCCTGCCTGGTTGCTTCTAGGCCATGCAAAGCTTCTCCAGGGGAAAGAGGATCATTTGCGGCGGAGCCATTCCCTCGGCAATGGCTGCAGGGAAATGACATTTGAAAAGAGAGGAGACGATGTGGTTGCACAAAAGCATCGTTTAAAAGTCAAGTTCTCTACAGGAGCCCCCAGGACAAGCAGCTCTAACCTCCAACACAGAAACACTGGGGGAAGCCTAACACTGCCATTGGCAATGACTGGTCAAGAAGCAGTTTTGGAAAAGAGTCTGTTGCCCTGCTTCCTTTGCCAAAACTCCAAGAAAGCCATACTCTGATTTCTGTGCTTCTGCCGCCCCTTCCTCCTCACGCCATTCCCCTGCTCCTGCCTGGACCCCACGGGCCGCAGCTCCGGCCAGAGAACCTGCTGCTGCCTGGGCTCCTCTCCAGGGCTGCAGCTTGTTGGTGGAGCTGTTGATGGCCACCTGAGGGTGACAGCGTTGGTGGCTGGGTCCTCTTCCAGGCGTCCATTTCACAGAATCAGCGGCTGCTTGAGGCTGGCCGGGAGGTCAGCTGGAGGACAAAGTCACCGGGTCCAACCCCCCTGCTCAAGCAGGGCCTCCTGCAGCCACTTGTCCTTGACCATGTCCAGAGGGCCGTGGAACATCGCCAGGGATGGAGACTCCACAGTCTCCCTGGGCAGCCTGTGCCGCTGCTCGTCACCCGCACAGCACCCTTTGCACGTCCCCTTTCTGGTCTGGGCATGAGGTCCCTGTCAGCCCGTCTCTGCAGCCTGCCCAGGTCCCTCGGGACGGCTGCACGACCCCCTGGCCTAAGTGCCGCTGCTCCCAGACTGCTGTCATCAGTCAGCTTGCCGAGGGTGCACTCTGCCCCATCCTCCAGAACATTAATTAAGGAAGATGATAAACAGGATCAGACCCAGTCTTGACCCCTGCGAGACACCCCTGGTTACTGGCCTCGCACTAGGCTTGGTGCCACTGAGCAGCACCCTCAGGGCCCGGCCGTTCAGCCCGTTTCAGTCCCACTCGCTGTTGTCTCAGCCAGCCCATTTCTGTTGGAGTGACTTGAACTCCATATTTAAAAAGAAGAGATTGCAAGATGGGCCCATGCAAGCACACAGCTTTCAAAATCCCAAGACATAAACCTCCCACACTGGGCATTTCCTCCAATTGCCCCAAAACCTACAGAGAAGAAAACATCCCAGGAATTACATATGCAAGGCCAAGGAGTGTTTTTAATTCTGGCTTTGGCTTTTCTGAGTGTGGGTACCAAGTGACTGTTGTTTTTGCAAGGCGATCCCAACAGCTGACCAGGGCTTAAGGCTCTTCCTCGAGGGACCTGTGGTCAGGCGGGCTAGCCGGCAGAGGTGTCCGAGTCTCTGGAAGGTCTCTCTGAGCTCTTCCTGGCCAGAGGCAGCACTGGGAGGGGGGACAGGGTGGGCTGCTGGTGCCCTTTGTGCAGCTTGGGTCCTGCTGGGGGCAGTTTTGGTGCTTCCTCGTTTTCTCCTCTTCCTTTTTCTTCTCCTGCTCCTCTTCTCTGGCACAGCAGAAGAAAGATGCTGTGCTTCTTCTTCAGCCAGGGTCACAATCTGTCCCCGTCACTGCCGCAGCGCCCCGAGTCTTTGTCTGGCGTGTATCGCTGGGGCGCTGAAACCCTCCTCCTCCTCTTCCCTGCTGAGGCATCATAATCTGTGGTGTCCAGAAACTGGCTGCAGACATCATAGCCCCGCTGCGGGGATCTGCTCCGCTCTCTCTGCCTCAGCAGGGTTTGGTCCCGAGCAGCCCTGCGTGCAGGAGCCCACTTGGAGCTGGCGTTGGAGGGCCCTGGAGCTGTCTCATCCCTTGGGTCTCGGTCACATCGGGGAGGACTTGTTCTCCACCTCCTCCTCCCCCTTTCTGAGCTGTGGTAGTCCGTGATCTCCACAAACTGGCTGTGGAGATCATAGCCCTGCTGCAGGGATCTGCTCTGCTCTCTCTGCACTGGCAGGGTTTGCTCCCGAGCAGCACTGGGTGCAGGAGCCGACTGGGAGCTGCTGTTGGAGGGCCCTGCAGCTGTGTCATCCCTGGGAGTGCAGTCACACCTTGGAGGACCAGTTCTCCTCCTCCTCCTCCCTGCTGAGTGGTCATAGTCGGTGGTATCCACGCACCAGCTGCGGAGATCTTGTCCCCACTGCGGGGACCTGCTCCGGGCCCTCTCCTTGGCACCACTCTTCTGGCAGTGGGAAGAAGGGCTGAATCCATGCTCCTCTTTGTTGCTGTCTTCTCGCACGGTGTGCAGCACACGCTCACGTGGTTGAGAGCAGAGCGGGCACGCAGCTTTCCTTCTGGACACCAGCCTTATGCAGCCACAGAAGAAGCGATGCAAGCAGGAGCCAATGTAGGAGGCAATGTTGAGCCTGCCTGGCCAGATGAAGCCCGTCCAGCCTGCAGATGCCTCCCGTGCAGCTGCCCAGGTGAGCTGGCTCTTGCTGGCTGTTGCAGAGGAGCTGCTGTCCTCTGCAGAGTCCTCCATGCCCAGCGCCACATCCTGCAAAGAGAGCTGTGAAAAGGTCCTGCCCTTTCATCCTGAAAGGAGCAGAAGAGTGAGGCAAGCCCAGAAGCTGTGGGAGGGGACAGCTAAGGGCCTCCCAAAGGCTCTCCTGGAGGGCTGCAAAGGCAGAAGGGCCAAAGGCAGACAAGTGGGATGCTTTGAGAGGGAGCAGCGTTGGGGCTGTGAAGAAAGCTGCAGTGTGGGAGGGAAAAGAGAGCAATGCCAAGATCCCAGAAAGAAATCCGCTGTCCACCTGCTGCCCTGACCCACCTCCCCAGAGTTACCTTAGTCCAACGAGGCAGACCCTGTGGTCCCACAGAGCACGCCTGTTTGCTGTCGGCCCCCCGCTGACTGAGGAAGGGACGGGCATATGATGGTGCTGGTGAGGAAGAAGCCCTTTCTCCAGTTTTCAAATCAGTGCACCTGGAGAAACAAAGAGTGATCTCCATTTAGGTCTGTTCTTGCAGCCTCCTCTGGGGTTCAGTCATTTTCTTAGAGCGGTTTCCACAACAGAGAGAAGATATAAGCGAGACTAGAAATGAGAAATTCGATTGGGGTCTTCCCACCAGGTCTACACCTGTCAGAGCAAGTCCTTGTCTTTATCCCCCCTACGGCCTCCATTTCATAGAATCACAGAATGGTTGGGGTTGGAAGGGACCTTAAAGATGATCTAGTTGCAAGTCCCATGCCATGGGCAGGCAAAGAGTCCCTCCCCATCTTTCCTGGAGGCCCCCTTTAAGTACTCTTCTCTACATTAGCCAGCTTCAGAGAGCAGTTTACAGCAGGGCAGGAGCCAAAAGCCCGGCAAGGAAAGGTAAGGACGGAGGTGGGGTAGTTCAGACTTGACAGCACTGAATGATGCAGGTAGGAACTGTCTCCTAGGACCAAAAGAGAAACACTCAGGAGGATGAGAAGAAAAAGAGCAAAGCCAGGAGAAGGAAACGTATTCGGAACACATTTTAATACTGGTTATTACCTGACATAAAAGAGTAGATAGGCTTGCTGCCTGAGAACTGTGTTGATGTCAGAACCCTCCACAGACGCATCGTTCATCTTGTACCACAGTCCATCGCTGGCCTGCAAAGAAAGGCATCAATAGCTGGAGAGGAACTGCCTGGTTTCTCAGTGATCACACAGGCAGAAAACTACCGAACCAAGAGCACGCCAAAAGAAATCCAACGCAGCCGGTAAGGAGACCTTCTCCCCCAGAACCTTGGCTGCCAGTAACACTGCTGTGAAAGGTTGCCTTCCCCAGCACACATTTTTCCCCTGCTAGGAAGGAAGTTGCTCTTGACCTTGGTGTAGCAGAAATAGTGTCCTGCATGACAGCTGCCACCGCTATGTACCAGGACAGCATATAAGGCGTAGAGGAGCGGTTCTCCTGCTGTCCGAGATGTGTATGGCCAAAGATCCAAGTACTCGGGATACTCCACCACCTACAGAGAGACCAAGAGGGCTCAGAAATGATCCTGAGCTAGTACATGGACTAGCCTTCAACATGTCATGGTTTGGGTGGCAGGAAACTGTTCTTGGCCAAAGCAGCTCTGACAGAGCAGAGTCCATCCAATTGCGTACACACCTTGCTGATCTTCCTGCCGGTGAGATGTTCAAACCTTTTCAGACACACGGTGAGAACCTTGGGCACACGATGGATTGTAAACCTCTTGGAGGCGGCAACCATCTTGTCACACCTTGAAAGCAAGCACAGAGCCAGATGCTGAAGGGCACCCTTTTTCCCCGCCAGAAGGCAAGACAAGCTTTCCTGTCTCACACATCCTGACGCTGTTTTAAGGCTATTCAGAACCATAAGTACCAGATTAAACAACAGCTGCTGCCCATTACTGGGCATTAAACCTCCATGAAAAGAGGACTTCTGCACGTTGACATGCAGCACCTTCAGGAAGGATCTAGCATTAATATGGCGTTAGTAATCATCTTACTTGCTACATTTAAAGCAGTTTTCCCCATCCAGCTGCTTGGGTTTCACAAAGTCCTCCAGAGCTGCGGTGACAGAGGAGGCTGCCTGGAGGAGGGAGAAAGGAGAGCACTGAGCTCGGGGAAACGCCCTCGCCCAAACACTTGGCTAAGAGCTGCCAAGAAGGCGCAGGTAGCTGAGGCTGAGGAGACCCACTGTGAACCCACAAGCAGTGTCCAGAAGGAGGCAGAAAGAGGGTATTATGCTGAACATTTCCTCATTTCCCAGGAATGCCCAGGGCTACCAAAGCGACCTCTCTGTGGCACCACTCAGTTCAGCTACTGATGGGGTGCAGGGTCATCAGAATGAAAACAACACAACCCATCAGCCTGGGAGCCAGAGGGGTGTTGAGGGAGGGCAAAGGGAAGAAGGAGGAGAGTCCATCAAGGGTGCAGGGAGGATAATGTGTGCTTGTCCCACTTAAAGCCCGCACCTACAGGGAGACCACTGCCATGGCCTCCCCAGAAGGACACAGTCCATTCCACTCCCCACCCACCACCAAGCTCTCTTCTCTTGGCTTTGCAGTATATGGTTTTATACCACCTGCGTTTATTCTGGAAAGCTACGGGGGCCTTGGGATGTCTTGAATCCCAGTTACAAACCCTCTTACATTTATATCCAAAGGAAGATCCAGGAAGGCCTCGTAGGAATCGGAAATGGCTTTGCAGCTCAAGCACGTGACTGGAAGGCAAATCAAAATGCTCAGCGACAGGGGAAGTCGACTGACTGTGCCGGTTTACGGCCTCCATACCTGCTACGCCAATCACACGATCAGCTGTTTATCACAAGGAGACAGAAGGACACAGACAATTCCAAGCAGAGCAATAGTCATGGAAAAGTACCTCTGGATCTCAGCATGCCCCCAAATATTTGGTGGACGATGGTAGTTGCTTGAGAAGAGACATCCAAGCTGGAAAGAAAGGGTAAGGCAGGGAGCTCAGAAGTAGGGCAGAGAGTGATCTCCTCCAGGAGTTTTGCTTTGTCTGAAAACCCTGGCGGTAGGGTTTCCTTGACGGGAGTACACCAAGGAGTCCAAAGAGCTCACGAGCATGGAAGAGGTAATTTGCTTGTGCTTACTCGTTGCTTCCACTCAGACAAGCTCTCTGCATGGCATCGACAGTGCAGCGTAAGAACTCGTGGGCGTCTTCCTGCATGCCATGCTGGAAATGTTCTCCTATTCCTAAGAAAGAAGAAGTTAGGAGTTGTCCCCCGCAGGAAGGGAAGGAAACCTGTAAAAGCACCTGAAATGACTCACGTGTGAGGACATTGACAACACTCCAAGGCTGGATGGCACTGGCTGAGGAATGCAGGACCTTGTTAACATGTGCTTCCATTCTGCACATCATGCAGAAGCCTTGCTGGCGACCTGAAGAGGAAGGGAGGGAGGGAAGCGTCTCGGGTTAGCAAGATCTCCAGAGCGGTGGGAAACCTAATGGAGATCCTGAAGTTACAAGAACAGCCCCCGCTCCTCTTCTCCCAAGGTGCCAATGGCCCACTGGGACATTGTAGTGCATAGAAAACTTTCTTCAGAGGGATGCTGAACTGACAAAAGTTTTCTGTGCAAGAAGCAAAGAGAGTTTAACTTGCAGGAATAGGGACCGAGAGCGGGGGCTAGAAAGAGGTGCCTCTCTGAAGATGAATACACCGAGATAGGACAAGGGGCTTCTAGGCTTGAGTGTTCAAAGAACACCAACTCGGGGGATTGAGAGAGGAGGGCTGCTTTTCTCCTCAATCAAATTCCAGATGCTGGGAATCCTTGGGAAGAGCCCACCAGATTTGCAAGGAGCTGTTGATAAAAGTACTGACACGAGCGGCTGTGCTCCCGAGAGAGCAGGTAGTTGGCGAGAGGGGGTGTGTACGTCAGGCACTGCAGGACGGAGTTGAGGTAGCACGTATTGCCCAGGTTGTGGAGTCCTGCTCCAGCTCTCTGTCTTTGCTGCCAATCCATGCAAAGCTTCTCCGGGGGAAAGAGGATCCTTTGTGGCAGAGCCATTCCCTCGGCAGTGGCTGCAGGGAAATGACATTTGAAAAGAGAGGAGATGACGTTGTTGCACAAAAGCATCGTTTAAAAGTCAAGCTCTGTACAGGAGCCCCCAGGACAAGCAGCTCTAACCTCCAACACAGAAACACTGGGGGAAGCCTAACACCGCCATTGACAATGACTGGTCAAGAAGCAGTTTTGGAAAAGAGTCTGTTGCCCTGCTTCCTTTGCCAAAACTCCAAGAAAGCCACACTCTGATTTCTGTGCTTCGGGCTACCTTCCTTTCCCTCTAGAGCCTTGAATTGGATTATCAGGTCAAGTCTTCCCTTTTTCTGATAGTGACTTCATGAAAACAAGCAAGTCCCTAGCCCAGAAGGTAACCCTACTGATGTCAGTACGAGCAATGTCATCTTTCAAAGTCTTGTCCATCGTGGCAGAGGAGGGACAAAACTCATTTTCCTGTGTCTAATCAAAAACTCCTGGGTGAGCCTGGCTGCTACCAGGGAATGCCCCAGAATTCACTCTAGGTTGTCAGCACATCCACAGTCAGGGATGGAGCAGCAGCCACGTCCGTCGCCTTTGGGGATTCACAAAGTCCAATGGTGAAGCCCTTACTCACAGGAGTCATTCCCCATTGCGGCCATCGCTCCTCTCAGGAACAGAGCGGAAAGCTTTGGATGACAAAGGATGTCAGGACGTGCTCCAGAAAGAGAAGATCAGAGCCAGGCCCGTCACCTGATTGCAAAGAAATAATTGTAGTTCAAGAAAATGATTGAAAACAATTCCAAATGAAACGCACAGATCAACGTCTGCCATCAGAAGTGTTTCAGTGGTACTTGTAAGTGCTGCAGAGCTGCAGGCTGATGGCCCTGCTGTCCCTGTCACAGGACTCCAACTGACAGCAATTACCAAGGCCCTTTTGATAGACTGCGTTGCGTGTCACCTTCTCTAAAGGGGACCTGCTGCTTACCTGTGGCCAGCGTTAGCAGCAGAGCCCTCTGGCTCTCCAGCCCACACTTTCCCACCTTGTACACAGCAGTGACCGGCTTTCGGCCGCTACTTTAACGGCTGCTTTTGCCGTCCTCCTTTTCTGTCTCCCTTCCTACCCCATCAGTCAGGGTGGGCTTCTTGTCATTCCATGCTGAGCCCAACGCCTCAGACTACACTGCCACCCCCCTACTTACCTCTCCTGGGATATGGCAAAGAAATATAAGAATTAGCAAAGAGGAACTCTACCCATAGCCCATATCTGGCCAGCCTGGAAAGGTGTAATAGCTCAGCCTAGAGCTCGGAAGGCACACACCAGCCTATGCTTTTCTCCTCTATCTACCTACCCTATGCTGTGTCCTGAAAGTCAAATCATAATTACCTTTGAACGAGGATGGAAGTTGAGGAGAAATGGGCAGGAAACGATAAATGGTTGGAAAAAAGTGGGCACGCAAGTAGCAATGGAAGGAGCTGAGTTATCCCGAAGGCCAGCTCAGCCCAACTAGCTTTCGCTGGCCTGCTCTTCAGCATTTCAAGCCCTGGCCAGGTGAGGTCACAAGCGCCGGGTGGGTGCTGCATCACTGCCCCTTTGTGACATGGGCGCGCACGCGGGCGTGTCCCCTCGAGACCACACAGCTGCCACGGCCTGGGCACCTCGCACAGCCAGCAGCCCCCAGGCTTCCCCATGCACTGCTGACGAAGGGCTGCTCATCTGCCAGCAAAGCTCCCACCTCCTCCCTGAGCTGCACCAGCTGGATGAAGAAAAACCTGCCCAGGGCTGTAAGCGTGCCTGTTGCCAGCTTTGGCTGCCACATTGGGGTTGCTGAGGGTTTCTTCTCCACTCTTCCCAGGTACAGGACTGTGTCTGTGAGACTTGTGGAGAAAGCACCTGGTCTCTTACAGGTTCATTTCCAATGAATTTTATCTTCCCCTCAAGATACAGCCACAGGCCAGCTCTGAAGTAGTGCTCCTTGTCCCTCCATTTTGTTCCCTGGTGAAAGGCGGCCACCCCTATGAAAGGCGGCACCACCTTGCGGTGGTGCCCTGGAAGCAGCATCCCCACCCCGGCCTGGTACCAACACCCCTGGTATCTCTGCCCTGTCCTGCTCCTGACAGCCCCACCGTCGGCATCCCCACCGCAGGCTAAAACCGGTGTCCTCAGGAACAGCATCCCCACGCCACACTGCTACCATCGCCCCCAGTACCTGCATCTCCCAACCATCTACGAGCAACCCCCACAAGTACCTCCCGGGGACCCCCACAAAGGGACACCCCAGGGGCTCTTCTAGGAAAATCTCTTGCCCTAACTATTGCAGCAATTAGTCATGAGAGTATGAAATTGGATCGAGTTCCTGAAGATAGACAGATACACATCTAGTTGACGTTGTATACTGCACAGTCATGGTTCAGTCAGCAGGACCAAAGGCCCCCAGCTCACTGCAAGGAGGAGAAGGACAGCCCCCACCCTGAAGAAGAAAGGATGCCCCTGGATGACCCAGCTCACGCCAGCATCCCAGCCCCTCCGACACCTCTGTGAAACCCTCCCCTTATCTGCCATCAGAGATCAGGATCTGCAGCCAGACCAACTCCAGGGATGCCAAGATCAGCAAAGAAGCAGATGGATGATGACGCCACAGAATTAGAGTTGCTTTGCAAAACAGCAGCCTGTGTGTGTGTTAAGCAGAGATTGGTCAAAGTGCATTGGACCTGAACGCTTGAAAAGCATAAGAAGCATGTGTAAAACCGCATTTGTGGTGCCCCAGTTTGAATGGGATGGCTCATGCGCACGAATGCAGGAATTCCTCTTGTAATGCTATACCCTGCGTCCCAGCTTCTCTCCTTAGTCAGGATAGCCCACTTGCCAAATTTTCATGACAGCTCCCCATCATGGCCACACGGTACCAATGCTGGCACCGGTTCCACCACAGCTGGGAGCGGCAGTTGCCCCCCAGGGCACAGAGGGGAGGACAAAAACAACCCAAAAGTGCCCCAAACCCCCATCCCCACCACCAGGGCAGGATGGGACAGCACACATGTGTTGGCATCACAGGGCCACTGGTGCTGGCCCCATCCCTTCCCCTTGGACAGGAAATTTGCCTCCCCCAAAACATCATGCTTGGGATGGGAGACCATTGGGATAGCAAACCACCATTGGGATGGGAAATCGTCACTGGGACGGGGAACCATTGTGGGGCTGGGAAACCAACACTGAGGGCAGGAACTCATCAGCAGGATGGAAAATCATGGAGGTGGGAAGTTGTTGTGGTATGAAAAATCAAAGCATTGCAAGGCTGGCTGAAGCAGATGCTGGCGGAGTGATCGCCATGGGGACGGACCCCTCAGAATGCTGTTTGCCCCAAACCAACCCCACACTGCCCAACTGCCATGGCAGGTAGAGCAGCAGGCTCGCGTTCCTCCTGCTGCTCCTGCCCTCCGGGTTACCCCCCAACCACCTCTGCCCGCGAGCATCTCACCCTGTCACCCCTCTTTCCCATGCAAAGGGGCTGCCGAGTCCTTTATTCTCAGATTCCCATGTAGAATGTGTCCCTGTGCTCTGATGAGGCAACGGGACCTGCGGGCCCTGAAGCCCTGCTGTGGCAGCTCAGGATGGACTGCCCAGCCTGGGTCATTTGAGGCAGTGCTGGGCTGACCAGCTCCAGTTCTCTTCTGCTTACAGGGAACTAACTGCTAAAAAAGCACACGCTCAAGTCGGAAGAGGATTTCCTGTTCTCAAGAACAGCTTTGCAGTAGAAGCAGCGAAGGTAGTTGCTCTGATGTCTTCTAAATTTCTAGGTGAACAGAAGAACAGCAAGGCCGCTCCCTAAGCCTTTGCCCAATCCCCAGCACTGAAAGGTGAGCTCTGATCTCAAAGCCCTAACCTGAACACCTAAGCCCCAAAGCCCTCATTCCTGTGCTCCAGCCCCCTCACCTTCAACCCCTCCTAACCCTAACTTCCTCTGTTTGGCCCCTTGAACAGGGCAGCGATCGCGAGGTCCCAGAACAGTCGCACGGCACTGGAAGAGGAATGTGAGGTGACCTGTATCTGATCAGCTCATAGGCCACAAGGAGGAGATGGGTGGGAATGCTATGGTGAGGTCCGCTGTGCTTCAGGATCTCATGGGTCAGCAGGAGGCACAAGGCTGTGAAGGTGGCTGTGAGGTCACTTCTGTCTCTGGAGTTGGTAGGGCGGCAGCAGGAACATGGCTGGGAACGGGACTGGGAGGTCACTTCTTTCTGCAGTAGCTGATAGCTCAGCCCTTGCCTCATGGCGGGGACACGTACTTTTAGGCTCCCATTTGCCAGTGTCCCTAGGAGGCCAGCAGAAGGCACGTGGCTGGCAAGCTGACTGTGGGAATCATTTTCTCTAAGTACCTGGTAGGCCCATGCAGGAAGAGGGCTTGGGTAGGGGTTGTCACATCCCTTCCACCTGAGCACCTGAGGGGACAGCAGCAGGTACATGGCTTGGTTGTGTCCGCTGGAGAAGCTGAAAGGCCAGCAGCGGGCACGTGGCTTGGAAGATCATGGTGAGGTTACTTTTGTCTGGTCAGTTGGTAGGCCAGAAGGCGGCTGATGGGTTGGGCTATTATGATGACATCAGTGATGTCTGAGAAGCTCATAGGCCAGTAGGAGGCACATGGCCATGAAGGGGAGTGTGAGGACACTGGAATCTCCGGTCTCTTTGGGTCATTGGCCATCAGCAGACACAGGGCTGGGCTGTTGACTAGGACATCACTTCTGCCTGAGAACCTGGTAGGCAGCAGCAGGCACGTGACTTGGTTGTTGTTTTGCACCTGGAGGTCCTGGTTTGTCACGTCCCCTGTAAGAAAGGCACACAGACTCTGTGAGGTATCATTTCAAATGCCATTTGATAGAGCAAACACTACCAACAGTGACTAAGGCCAGCTGCATACAGGGCTGCATTAGGAGGACTGTGGCCACCCAGACCAGGGTGTTATCGTCCCCCTTCACTCAGCACTGGTGTGGCCACATCTGGAGTAGTGTGTCCGAGTGTGGGTTCCCTCGTCTGGAAGAGTGGGAGACCTGGAGCGGCCCCAAGGGACATCTGCCAGGATGGGGGATGGGGCCTGTGTGGAGAGGCTGAAGGACCTGGACTTCTTTCTCCTGGTGAAGTGGAGGCTCAGGGCACTATAGTAGTAGCGTGCAGCTGCTTGAAGGGTGGCCTCAGAGGTGATGGAGCTTTTCCTGGTAGTGGGAAGAGAAGGAAGCCTCCACAAAGTGCAGCTTGGAAGGTTCAGACTAGATGTGAGGAAAAAGAAATGTCACTGAAAGGGTAGCCTTGTGGTGCAAGAGGTGACCCAGAGGGAGGCTGGACCAGCCCATGGCTTTGTGTTTTAAGGGAAAGCCAGCAAGGGTGGAGAGCCATCAGTGAAGCTATAGAAATGCTGGGCTGAGAGCTAGGTGGGAAGGCAAGATGGATGTCAAGAGCCTGAAGGGAAAGAGGTGCAGGCATGGGACAGCGTAGGACAGCCTGCAGCAGAGATGGCCAAGGGCTCTAGCAAGGCTGAAAGGCCCAACAGGACCGAGGTCTTTGTCCTCTTGGCTCTGGCAGCTGCCTCTGGCACCGAGGCCTACCAAGCAAAACTTGTTTTGAGGCTCTGGCCTTTGTTTCTTCCTCAGCCCTGCCTGGGGAGGCCGGGAGGTGGTGTACAGTTTTCCTACACTTGGCATTGCTCACCCTCACACCCCACTGCCCCCAGGAGGAGCCCTGAGCCATGCGGGAGGGACAGGATCTGCCTTCCCAGGGCCTGGGGGTCAGGGTTTGGCCTTTCTGCTTCACAGAAGAAACCAAAGGGTTTGCTCAGCATTACAGCTGCCTGCACAGAGCCTTTGCAATCATGGCCTCCAATTACCTGCTCTAAAGAGTCCCTGGGGAGGCTTTGTCAGTAATGGTCCTCATGGGGCCCATTAATGCTTCCAGATACTTTGGGTTCAGCTTCTGACTTGGACTTCTTGAGCAGTTTGTTCAATCTCCTCTCGGTATCTGAGGTTCAAGGCCTCAGCCCCAAATACACCATGGGGCTCATTAAAATACAGAAAGCCCTAACGAGCCCTGTCTCTTCCTGTGATTTTCTCCAAGTCTTCACGACTTGTACAGCTCATTAGAGAGGTTTCCTAGGGTAGTTAAGGCGAAAGATTTCAAAGTGCATCTAATAAAAATGAATTTTGTTTTAAAGGATATTTTTTATTAATTCTGAGGTTAAAGAAGAGGTGAGTGTCCGCTCGGGAGGTCTGGACAGGTAGGAAAAGCAGTCCCTTGAGGTCTGACACTGTATGGACAACTTTGCTCCTCACCTCCCAAACGTCCCCTTTTCTGTCATTGGCCACCTGGGACTTGCATCACTGTTCCTTGCATCAGACTTCTGCACTCATCTCCGTAGCTGGATGCTACAGGTCCTCTGCACCATCTCCCACCTGCTCTCCTTCGAGAACTGGCTGCACACAGGCACAGGAGAATTTTTCCTATTTGCAAGTAAAGAAAAGCCGGATAAAGTTTCACAAACAATAAAACACACTCTGTATCCATCTGCTAAGTACAAGCTGCCTCTAAGGAGGTTGCCTTTCTACAAGGGATAATCTTATGAGAAATGTTTTAGATAGATAAGTGCAAACAGATAGATAGGAAAACAACTAAAGTGTTGGTTAAAGAGACAATTAGACTACTGAGAGACAGGCAAGCTTTGAACTGCCTGAGGCTTAAGGCAGTCGCATTGGTGAGAGGTATCTGAATGAACAAAGATTAAGGGGAGGAGAAAACGGGAGAAAAATGGCAAGGGCCTTTGCCTAGGCAGTCTGCATCCGCAAAGATGATTTTAGAAATGGCCACTGTATCAGGATAGGTGAAAGTATATGAAAGACTAGTGAAACTAAATCCACTGTATAAGAGGCAGAATAGTGGTAAGGAAGTTACAGGGGAAGACTGGCGTTTCTTGGAGTATCCCTTTTGAGAGGTCACGGGACTGGCGAAGGTCTTATGTGAGTGAGGACAAGCAAGTGCTGCACCCATCTTTGAAGGCAGCCAGAAGTGCAAGCCAGGGCACCGCAGGCTGTACAAGCTCACTTTGGTGAGGAGGGAGCCACTGAATGCCTCCTCATGGCTGACATGTCTGGACAGCTAAAAGAGAAGAACATGTCCAAAAGCAGTCAGCGTGGACTCCCCAAGGGTAAATCATGCCTCGCCAGCCTGATTGCCTTCGTGGTGAAGTAACTGTGTTGGTGCATGAGGGGAGAAGAGTGGATGTGGTTTACCTCAGCTGCAGCAGGGCTCAATATTCTTCTACTCAAGTTAGGCCATTACAGTCTGGATGGACAGAGAAACAGATGGGCAAAACGCCAGTTGGATGCTGAGGCTGAGAGAGCAGTGGTGATTGTGAAGGAAGTTCAGAAAGATGAAACTTGGAGGGGTGTGTGCCACCAAGTGCATTCATGTTCCCGAGATGTGCTCTGTGCCTTGTGAAAGGTGAAAACTGCCGCCTTCTTCTCGAGGGCAATGTCACTGCTGCTTGCAGAACCCCTTCTGACTGCACAGCTGAGATGCTCTGCAGGCCACCTCCTTTGATAGCACGTAATGAAAGGGACAGGCCAGAAAGCCAAGGAAGCGTGATGGAGCATTTGCAATGAAGCTGGCCACAGTGGGTGAGACCTAAGCCTTCAGCAACTGCCCTTTCATGATGGCAATGCTGTTATGGACGTCAGCTCTGCCACAGAAGCACCCATTGCTTGTCCCTGCCTGCTGGCACAAACTGCCACCCACCAGGACTATATCAAGCTGCCAGTGCTCTCAGGCCACCAACAGAAGGGCTCAGAAGGAGAGAGTGGAAGTGGAAAGTGAGCAGCTCGGAAAGACCAAGTGCTGGTGCTGCCTGGCAGTGCTGCTGTGCCAGGACTCTTTTCCCCTCCACCTCTGCACACAGGCACTGCCCCTGCAGCTCCAGAGAAGGTCTCAATAAAGGACCTTGGACAAACAAGTCACTGAGGGGTCGTTTATTTTGTTTTAAAACACAAAGAGCACGGCTCGTCATTACACAGTCTCTGGGTCACACAGGACGGGTAGATACTGACTTAGGAATGTTACGAGTAATGGCATTTCATTGTGGACAATATGATTAAAACTAACAAAACTTAAAAACTGAACCAGACCAACTGCCAAAGTCAGGCTGATCCTATAGTGCTTTACATTGTGAGTGATATACAGAAGAAAATGGGCAGTTTATTGCTGCTTAAAACCATCCAGTCATCAGCTTCCACACTGCATCCTTGAGCTCCTGGTTCCTCATGCTGTAGATGAGGGGGTTCACTGCTGGAGGCACCACAGAGTACAGAACTGCCACCACCATATCCAGGGATGGAGAGGAGAAGGAGTGTGGCTTCAGGTAGGCAAAAAATTATGTCCTGAGAAACAGGGAGACCACAGCCAGGTGAGGGAGGCATGTGGAAAAGGCTTTGTGGCGTCCCTGCTCAGAGGGGATCCTCAGCACGGCCCTGAGGATCTGCACGTAGGACGCCACAATGAAAACAAAACACCCAAATCCAAAAGAGGCAGTAAACACAAGAAGCCCCACTTCCCTGAGGTAGGCATCTGAGCAGGAGAGCTTGAGGATGCGGGGAATTTCACAGAAGAACTGGTCCAGGACATTGCCTTGGCAGAGGGGTAGGGAAAATGTATTGGCAGTGTGCAGCACAGCATGGAGAAACCCAGTGCCCCAGGCAGCTGCTGCCATGTGGACACAAGCTCTGCTGCCCAGGAGCGTCCCATAGTGCAGGGGTTTGCAGATGGCCACGTAGCAGTCATAGGCCATGATGGCTAGCAGAGAATACTCTGCCAAAAAGAAAAAGGCAAATACAAAGACTTGGGCAGCACACCCTGAGAAAGAGATGGCCCTGGTGTCCCACAGGGCATTGGCCATGGCTTTGGGGAGAGTGGTGGAGATGAAACCAAGGTCTGTGAGGGAGAGGTTGAGGAGGAAGAAGTACATGGGGGTGTGGAGGCGGTGGTCGCAGGCAACGGCAGTGATGATGAGGCCGTTGCCCAGGAGGGCAGCCAGGTAGATGGCCAGGAAGAGCCAGAAGTGCAAGAGCTGCAGCTCCCGCGTGTCTGCCAATGCCAGTAGGAGGAACTGGGAGGAGCTGCCATTGGGCATTTGTTCTCTGTGGCCATGGGGACCTGCCCAAGAAGGAAAACACAATGACAAGTTCGGGGAGACTTCTTAGAGGTAAAGCCCACGCCATTTCTCATCGCAATCCCCCGCCATGAGCTGAATGAGGAATGTTTCAGAAAATTTTTCAACGCTACCAATTGAATGACATGGTGCCTCACAGCTTGGGCACCTAGTTCCCATGAAGACACCTCCAGGAGAGGACCCTGAGCGCTGGTGTCAGAACAGAAGCTGACCTGCAGCCCCACCACAGCCCCACAGAGGAAGAGCACAATAGAAATGTGGGGAAAGAGGGAAGAAAATTGCAAAGCTCCAAAAAAAAAAACAAAGCAAGAACAGAAAGGGAGACGGGAATGCTGTGGAGCCTTCTCCTTACCCTGTTTTGCTCTCCACCTCACTGACACTGACACTGTAGGGCAGTCGCTTTTTCTGTGTTGTTCTGTGTTCATTGTAGGACACGTGCACTTCTACTCGACTGGAGGTCCAGCTGCCAAGGATGTGACTCATGCCCTGGATCCCATGGCCTTGGGGGAACAGGCTTTGCTGGGTGGGAGAGGAGACCCTTTAAATCAGGCTTGGGACTCTAAAACTGAGGCTTTGGACCTTCAAAAGCAGAACTGGGGTCTTAAAAATGATGCTCTGCACCCTTTAAATGCATCCTTGAACCTTAAAAGTGAGGCTTGGAAATATTGCAATGAGGGTGTGGACCCTGAAAAGCTTTCAATCTTAGAATCAAAGTTTTGTACTCTAAAAATGAAGCTTTGGGCCCTAAAAATGAGGCTGTGAGCCTTTAAAAGAGGTGTTTGGACTCTAAAAATGAGGGTTTGGACACTCCAGATGTGGCTTGGGCCCTCAAAACGACTGGCTGGATCCTCAAAATGCCACCTTGGAGCCTGAAACTCAGGCTTTAGAAAGTCAAAATGCGGCTTTCGAGTCTAACAAGGAGACTTTGCAATCTGAAACAGAGTCTTTGGACCGCTAACATGAAGCTTTGAAGTCCAAAATGACGCTCTGGGAGCAAAACTAAGACTTTAGAAAGTAAAAATGAGGCCTTGGACCCTCTAAATGTAGCTTTGGACCCTGAAAAGAGGCTTGGTGCCCTAAAAGTGAGAGTTTAAACCCTAAAAATGAAACTGTGGGCCCCCAAAAAGGCTATGCATAATAAAAGAGAGGTTTGGAACAAAAAAATGATGATCTTGGCCTTCAGAAGGACTCTTTGGGCACTAGAACAGATGGGCTAGATGCTACAAATGACACTTGGGACCCTGCAAATGAGGGGAACCCATTGGTTCCTCTGTGGCCCCAAGAACTGAAGCTTTGGTCCTGAATATAGGGCTTTGGGCACCCCAGTGAAGGCTTTGAGCTGTCAAAGGGGGCTTTGGAGCCTAGAAATGAGAGTTTGGACCATTAAAAGGGGATTTTGGGCCTTAAAAGTGGGGCTTGGAAAATGAAATGGAGGTTTTGAACTCTGAAATGAGACTTTGTGCCCTAAAATGATGCTTTGGTACCACAACCTAAGGCTTTGCACCTTAAAACTGGGGTTTTGGAGGCTCAAAATGAGGCTTGGGACATGAAACAAATGAGGCTTTGTAGCCTAAATGAGGAGTTTGGACCCTCAAATGAGGCTTTGGACCCACCAAATGAGTATTTGGGCTGTCAAAATGACGCTTTGGTCCGTCCAAATTGCAGACTGGATCCTAAAAATGAGGCTTTGGTTCCTGAAAGCGAGGCTTTGGTCCCTGAAAAGGAGGCTTTAGAAGCTAAAACTGAGGGTTTGGGCCCAAAAATGAGCCTTTGGACCCTATAAAGAAGGCTTTGGAGTCTGGGAATGAGGCTTTGGACCTTCAAAGTCAGAACGGGGGACTTAAAAATGATGCTCTGGGCCCTTGAAATGAGTCATTGAATCTTAAAATGGGGCTTGGAAATTGTAAATGAGGGTTTAGACCCTGAAAATGAGGGTTTGGACCATCAAAAGGAGGCTTTCAAGCCTAGAATCAAGGCTTTGTACTCTAAAAATGAAGCTCTGAGCCCTAAAAGAGGGGGTTGAACCCTAAAAATGAGGGTTCGGACACTCAAGATGCGACTTGGGCCCTCAAAACGACTGGCTGCATCCTGAAACTGAGCCTTTGGAGCCTGAAATTGAGGCTTTGGAAAGTCAAAATGTGGCTTTGGAATCTAAAAAGGAGATTTGCAAACTGAAAGGGAGCCTTTGGACCATAAAAATGTGGCTTTGAAACCTAAAAAGAGACTTTGGACCCTAAAATGAGCCTTTGATCCCTAAAAGTGAGGCTTTGGGCCATAGAAATGAGGCTTTGGATTCTAAGGTGAAAATTTGAACCTTAAAAATGAGGCTTTGGGCCTTGAAGTGAGCATTTGGACCATAAAAGGAGGGTTTGGATCCTGAAAAGGGGGCTTTGGGCCCTGAAAAGGAGACTTTGGGCTCTGTAACCAGTTTTGAACCTTAAAACTGTCCCTGCTCATGACGCTCAGGGCAGTTTACAGAGTTATTCATCTGAATGATTCGAGTCCTGTGCCATAGGGAGAACTCCGTCTCTCTCTCCTCCTTCTGCTGTGTTTACGAGATCTCCACTGACGTGGAGATATTGGCCGTTGCCTCATGTTCAGCCCCACGTTGCCTGACAGCATTCAGGGAATCTGCTGACTTTCATGTTCAAATCCAGGCCCACGGAGCTCCATGAGGTGCCAGGGCTACACGAGGTGCCAGGAAACAACGTGATTTATCCTTTGTACAGTCCAACAGAAACAACGTTCTCATGAGAACTTGTTGCTGCACTGTTAGGTGCAGGCAAAGCCAGGCAGGTGGCCTCCTGGCCAGTGGAGAGTGGGAGCTGCCTGCAGGCTCCTCGGTGGCAATGAGCTGCCGAGGTTGTCCTGCGGCCCAGGGATCTGTGCAGCACAGCACAGGCGTGAAGACCACACTGTGCATGCAGCACAGCCCAGCCCAGCAGGACCACTGCCAGGAAGAGCTGTAGGCCCACTGCTTGTCACACAACTGTCACCTGTTTTGATTAAATGAGTAGAATAGCATAGCATAGCATATAAACCAGACCAGAGCAGACCAGAATACTTTAGCTTGAGGGGACCTACAATGATCATCTACTCTGACTGCCTGACCAATTCAGGGCTGACCAAAAGTTAAAGCAAGTTATTAAGGGCATTGTCCAAATGCCTCTTAAACACTGAGAGGCTTGGGGCATCGACCGCCTCTCTAGGAAGCCTGTTGCAGGGTTTGACCACCCTCTCAGTACAGACATGTTTCCTGATATCCAGTCGAAACCTCCTCTGGTGCAGCTTTGAGCCATTCCCACGTGTCCTATCACCGGATCCCAGGGAGAAGAGATCAGCACCTCCCTCTCCACGTCCCCTCCTCAGGCAGCTGGAGAGAGCCACGAGGTCGCCCCTCAGCCGCCTTCTCTCCAAACTAGACAAGCCCAAAGCCCTTAGCTGCTCCTCAGAGGACATGCCTTCCCGCCCTTTCACCAGCTTTGGTGCCCTCCTCTGGATGCATTCAAGGACCTGAACATCCTTCTCCAATGGTGGGGCCCAGCACCGCACACAGTATTCCAGGTGAGGCCTCACCAACGCTGAATGCAGCGGGATTAATCCCCTCTCCTGACCGGCTGGTTTTGCTGTGTTTGATGCACCCCAGAACACGGTTTGCCCTCCCGCCTGCCAGGGCACACTGCTGACTGCTGTGGAGCCTGCTGTCGACCAGCACCCCCAGATCCCTTTCTGCAGGGCCACTCTTTTCCCAATTTATACTTGTGCCCGCTGTTACTGCATCCTGGGTGCAGAATCTGGCATTTTGACTTGTTCCATTTCATCCCATTAATCATAGCCCAATGCTCCAATCTACCTAGATCCCTCTGCAAGGCCTCTTGTCCCTCGAGAGAGTCAACAGCACCTCCCAGTTTGGTATCATCAGCAGCCTTGGTAATGGTGCATTCGACTCCTGCACGCAGATGATCGATAAGCATATTGAACAGAACTGGCCCTAGGCTTGAGCCCTGAGGAAGACCGCTGGGGACTGGTCGCCAGCCAGATGCAGCCCCATTCACTGCGACCCTTCAGCCAGTTCTTCACCCAGCGCACCGTGAACCCGCTCATCCCCCAGTTGGACAACTTGTCCAGAAGGATGCTGTGAGGGACAGTACCAAAAGCCTTACTAAAATCCGGGAAATCTACACCCACCACCTTTCCTTTCATCCACTAGGATGGTGACCTTATCCCAGAAGGATATCAAATGAGTTCAACGGGACTTGTATTTAACATGGGTTCACAAAGGGGAAGGGAAAGTCCAGAGGTCCCTTCCAACCTCAACATTTCTGTCATTCTGTGAGGAGAAAGGAGAAAACTCCTGGGGGCTTGTGGCAGGCCTGGGAGGGAGCTGAGGTCCCTTCCAGCCCCAGCACTACAAATCCAGCATGAGATGCCCCCATTGACTCAGCTGATTGCCTTTCCTCAGCATGGCTAAAGGAGATGCCTCCCTGGCAGTCTCCAGGTGTCCTGCCTCATGATGGGCCAAGGAGAAGGGGGATTCTCAGACCTAACTGTGTCTGGGAGAGGAGAAAGGCCACTGCTGCAAAGAAACCTCTCTGCAGAGGTGAGACAGGCAACATCGGTCTCTTCCCAAGCAGGTTCCTGGGGAGCCCCAGGGACACCTGGAGGGAGCGCCGAGCGGGGTGGGGGGCAGAGAAAGTGACGTCTTGGGCAGGTGCCCTCCTCCGGGGCTGAGACAGGCTCCTGGGGTGGAGGGAGCTCCTGGGAAGCAGGCAGCAGTGCAGAGAGACAGCTCTGCCAAGGAGCAACTCCTCTGCCAAGCGCAGCAGGGCTCTGGGCAAAGGAGTAGGGCAGAGCGAGATTAAAGGCAGGCTGGAGTGGGAGGAGAGAGGAGAGCTGCAAGGGAAGAAACCTTTCCAGCCCTTGACACGGGAAGTCTCTTGGTGCAGGGCAATGCAGCTGCCGTTGCGGGAAGGGTCTCCGAAAGCGTTCATAGCCTCCGGGGTCTGTCAGGAGGCCTCCCAGCCCAGGGGCTCATGTTAGACAAGGGGGAAGGGGTGAAGGCAGGGTGTGCAGCCAGAGCTGCCCAGGGCATTTCAGAGGGGGCTTTTGCAGAGGAAGAGCAAGGCAGGGGATACCTTACAGCTAAAGAGCTTTCCTGAGGCTGTGCTTCCAGTTTCCTGCTGTTTCAGGACAAAGGGAAAAGGTGCTGCTGCGTTTGGCGAGGGAGCCTGAGAGTCCTGAGCTGCCACGCTGAGAGATCAGTAGGTCTGGTAGGAGCCAAGGCAACTGCTTCCATCCACTCCTCTACCTCCAGAGAGCACCAGCATCACCTTTGCTGGCCTCAGCAGGGTTTGTCTGGCCTGCTCCTTACTGCCTGCAAGCGGGGAGTACCTCTAGAGAGTGCCTGAAACAGGGAGGTTTCTTCAGGTCAGAGCTGAGCAGACAGTAGTGGGTGATGGGGTCTGTGATCCCTGACAGGGAAAAACTGGAGGGCAGAGAAATAGTTCCCGGCAGGGATAGCTCCAGGCAGCAGAGACATGGGCAGAGAGCTCTAGGAAACTCCAACCCCAAATGGCATGGGAGGGAGAATTTGGGAAGCTCCCTGTCATGCCCTCCAATGCAGACACCTTCCTCTGCGCAAGACCCCTGCTCTCGTCTCCCACCCAGCACAGCCTCTGCCCTCAAGGCTGTGTGGTCCAGGGCAGGAGTTGCCTCCTCTGCAGCCAGAGCTCTGGCACAGCAGAGGGGCATCTCTCCTGACACGTGGCCGCTTCCCTCTGCAGGGCAAAGGGGCTGAGAGCGACTGCCCTGCGCTTTTGCTAACTGGGAGGTGCTGTGCTCTGCTGGGTAAGGAGAAGGCTTTCCTGAGTGCCCGGACGCCTCTCCTCTCCTTGCTTCCCTTAGGAGGAGAGTCACAGAGTTCTTCTTTGTTCCTGCCCCTGCTTGTGCTGCTCTTCTTCCTGCTCGTGGGGTCCCTGGCAGTAACGGTGGTGGTGTGGGGCAAGGGGTGGGGCTGTGGAGTGCCTGCTCTGGCCCTGACCTGGAGGGCGCTGCCCTGGAGGTGTTTCCATGGGACCAAGGTGCCCAAGCCCTCTCTTCATTTTCCAGGCTCCAGACACTGCACTCAGTGCTTGGGCAATGAGGCACTGCTTCCCTTAGCAGACAGCACCTTAAGACGCCTGATTATGCTGGACAGGGAGTCCTGCGGGGCTGTGAGCATCCCTCCAGAAGGGCACAGCTCTCCTGTAGGACCTTGGAGATGTCTGAGAGCACCCGATCTGCCCATGCCATTCAGCATCCTTGCCCTGTGCTCTTCCTCATACTCCGCAGAGCTGTGCTGGAAAGGAGAGGTGTTTTGAACTCTGCACCTGGAACAGGACCCCTCTGCTCCCAGGACACTCCAGTGTCTTTTGCAGAGCAACCTCTGGGTGCAGTCGTCCTGCAGCTGAGAGCGGTGCAAGCCCAGAGCAGCTGGGCACCAGGCTGATGGACAGAGCAGCCCTCCTGCATGGGAGCACTGACGCAGGTTTGCACTGAGAGCAACGGGGCAACGGGGGAATGTGACCCTTTCCAAGACCATTTCCCAAGTGGGATGGGCGTGTCTGCATACTAAAACACAGTGTACCGAGACACAATTGCTGCACCTCATCTCCCACCTTCCTCTGGGGAAGAAAGCGTCCTTCTGGGCTTTTTGCCCTCCGCTCTAGTGCAGCACAGGGAACTCCTCCCCAGGAAGCCTCCCTCCAAACACCCTGGGCTGTTGCTGCCTCCATGGGTCCTTGCTGGAAAGCAGGGCTGACCCTTCCGGAGCCCCTGGGGAGAGGGCACGGCTCTGCACAGCACACTCAGCCAGCACAAACCAGAGCTGAAGCCTCGGAGCTGTGTAACAGCCCCCCAGGAAAGAAAAACACCCTTAGGTATTGCACAATGAATGAATGAAATTTGGCTCAGAGAAGCTTCTCTGAATTTTTCTCTTTTCTCTCCTTTGGCAGTTTCCATGCCCAGAAGCAGCAGCTGTCCAATGGCAGCTCCACGAACGAGTTCCTCCTCCTGACACTTACAGACACACAGGAGCTGCAGGTCTTACCCTTCTGGCTCTTCCTGGCCATCTACCTGGCTGCCCTCCTGGGCAACGGCCTCATCATCACCGCCATAGCCTGGGACCACCACCTCCACACCCCCATGTACTTCTTCCTCCTCAACCTCTCCCTCCTCGACCTGGGCTCCATCTCCACCACTCTCCCCAAAGCCATGGCCAATGCCCTGTGGGCCCACCAGGGCCATCTCCTACTTGGGATGTGCTGCACAGCACTTTTTCTTTCTCTTCTTGTTTGGAGGAGAGTATTTTCTTCTCACTGTCATGGCCTATGACCGCTACGTGGCCATCTGCAAACCCCTGCACTACGGGACCCTCCTGGGCAGCAGAGCTTGTGTCCACATGGCAGCAGCTGCCTGGGGCACTGGGTTTCTCCATGCTGTGCTGCACACGGCCAACACATTTTCCCTACCTCTCTGCCAAGGCAATGTCCTGGACCAGTTCTTCTGTGAAATCCCCCAGATCCTCAAGCTCTCTTGCTCAGATGCCTACCTCAGGGAAGTGGGGCTTATTGTGGTTAGTGTCTGTTTCGCATTTGGGTGTTTTGTTTTCCTTGTGTTGTCCTATGTGCAGATCCTCAGGGCCGTGCTGAGGATCCCCTCTGAGCAGGGACGGCACAAAGCCTTTTCCACGTGCCTCCCTCACCTGGCCGTGGTCTCCCTGTATGTCAGCACTGCCATGTCTGCCTACCTCAAGCCCTCCTCCATCTCCTCTCCAGTTCTAAATCTGGTGGTGGCAGTTCTGTATTCAGTGGTGCCTCCAGCAGTGAACCCCCTCATCTACAGCATGAGGAACAAGGAGCTGAAGGGTTCCGTGAAGAAACTTTTGACTGGATGCTGTTAATCGGCAAGAAACTGCCCATCTTCTTTGGCAAATCTCATTGCACTTGTAATGTAACTCATTATAGGCTGAGACTTTCTTGGGTAGTTTGGTTTTGGCTTTTCTTAGTTGTAGTAATGCTGTCCACAAACAAAGTGCTTGTCTTCATCTGTTTCAATATCCACCTGTTTTTTGTGATCCAGACTGTGTAAATGAGGAGCCGTGCTCTCTGTGTGTTTAAACAAAATAAAGGACCCTTCAGCACCTTGTTTATCTGAGATCCTTCCCCTCAGACCTTTGTAAAGCTGCAGGTGGAGTACCTTGGTGCAGAGGTGGAGAACCTTGGTGCAGAGGTGGAGAGGAAAAACAGCCCTGGCACAGCAGCACTGCCAGGGAGCACCAGTTCTTGGTCTTTCCCAAGCTGCTCTCTTTCCACTTCCACACTCTCCTTCTCAGCCCTTGTGTTGCTGCACGGTCGGAGTGCTCTGGCAGCTTGGTCACAGTCCTGTGGTGCGGCAGTCCTGTGACCGCAGGCACGGACAGGCAATGGGCACCTCTGTGACAGAGCTGGCCTCCATAATAGCATTTCAGATTCGCTATTAGGAAAAATTTCTTCACGGAGAGAGTGGATAGGCATTGGAACAGACTGCCCAGGGAAGTGGTACAATCACAGTCCTGGAAGTATTCAGAAAACCTGTGGATATGGATATGGTGCTTAAGGACATGGCTTAGAGGTGGACCAGGCAGTTAGGTTAAGAGGCTGGACTCGATGATCTCAGAGGTCCTTTCCAACCTGAACGCTTCTATGATTCTATGAAAAAGGATCTTCTGAGGGCAGTGCCTGAAGGCTTAGGTCTTCTTTCAAAGTGGCTCGAGAGAACATGCCCAGAGAAGTGCCCAGGAGAGGAAAACCCTTGTGAACAGCTCAAGTGTGTGAGTGTGCAGCTTTGGGGCACACAGCAGTGTCATGGACGCTCATGGGAGACTTCAGTCGTTGGCACCCAAGAATGTCTCCTCGCACAGCCAGGCCACCTGGGAGAGACGTGAAGGACCAGCAGAGCAGGCTCTGGTCTGTGCCCGTGTGTGCTGGACACCCCATCCAAAACACACACCATACTGGCTGCTATGAAGAAAATTAACCCTATCCCAGCCACAGCCAGTACACCGAAGCTCCCCTCCCATGGCATTCCTGGTAGCATTTCCGTCTCACTCCCTGCCCAGAGCAGACCAACCGCCTGCAATACAAATGGGGTCACCAAATGAACTCCTCCCGAGCCTTGCACAAGCAGGCAAAGAGCAAAGTGGTGCCTCAGGGAGGTCCTCCCCTCACACATCTTGATGTGCTTCCTCAGCCGGTGTTTTTTGGATCCATGGATAGTGAATGGTGAAACATGGTCATCCCCTGAGGATGAGATGGAAAGCCTTGAGTGCTTCTGTACTTAATAAATACTGCTTGTTGTTGTTATGCTAACAAATCTAAACCAATTGAGTACGGTGTAAATATCATTCGAGAACATGCCCATACCATTCCCACGAGGAACCAGGAGCTCAAGGATGCCCTATGGAAACTGGCCCAGTAGATGTTGATTCACCGAAAACAACTTGCCTCCCCCTCTCTGCACATTTCCCAGAGTTTATCTTATGGCCGGAGTCTATTGCTTTTCCCTTATGATAATCATACATCTAGATATTTTTTCTGGGTTTATTTATACTGCTTCATTCAAGGCTTGATCCTGTTGTGTCTTACCCTTGCACAACACGGTGTCAAATGTGACCTGTCCAATAGCAGCTCTTCAATAAAACAGAATCTCCCAGGTCCAGAGACTGAAGGCTGGGCTCTTCCTCCAAAGCTGCTGCCAAGAAAATGTCCAAGGAATTAGTCCTTTAAAGAGTCTGTTCTTCTTGTGTTCTCAATGTTTTGGGGTTAGGTTCATGGTACTATTGGGTTCCACTGGACCAAATGCTCTGGATTTAAACGCTCTCTTCTTGGTGTCCAGGGGCAGGGCAGATGGTCCATGAGCTCCCCATTATCTCCTTAGGTTTCTTCATGTGTGACAGGAGTGATGGCATATACCAGACTCCCTGGAAATGAATTTGGAGGGGTGAGGAGAGGAGAGGATGGGGACTCCCCACGTGCCCTGGGGTTGGAATGAATGGAGGCTCAGAAGGTGAAACACCCTCAGTGGTGAAGTCCCACAAAATTACAGCACTAAATTGAGGTAGGCACAAACAAGGACTGTGCAATGGGAGTCAGTGGGAACCCAGCAGGCAGAGGGAAGGGAGACTGCAGAGATGTGGGAGCTCCCTGAGGAGCCCCAGGACTCTCATGCTGTCCTGGTCAGTGGGGCCGATGGAGGCAGAGAAGGGGGCAAATGCAGGCGGAGTTGGGGATAACCTATAATATGAATGCAGCAGAGCTGGAGATTGACTGGCTTCTGTTTCCTCGTGCCCTTGGGGCCAGCATCAGCCCTGGGGCTGGTGGGGAGGCTGAGCCCCCTCTCTGACCCCCAGCAGCTGCTCGTCCCTTCAGAGGGGCTGGGGCTGTGGTTGAGTGCCCAGAGCTCTGCAGCAGCCTGCAGCAGACACTACCATGGGGTCAGGGAGGTGGAGAGATCTGGGCAGGGGCTGGGCTGGGCCGCAAAAGGCCTGGAAGAGGGAATGCAACTGCACAGGTAATCTGTGTGAGTGTGCAGGCTGGGGGTGCTCACGGTGCAGAGCCAGGCATGATGGTGAAGGAAGCAAGGCACCAAAGGTGCACAAGAGAGGGGCCTGGTCTGTTCCATATTCCCTTGGCATCCCGAGGAAGCAGCCTCAGGGAAATTGTCCCAGACCCATCCCCCACACCGGCCATTTCCATCTCTGCCATAGGCCATGGGTCAAGATAAAGACAGGGAGATCGCTTACTGATTCCTGTCACAGGCAAAGAAGACATGACATTTATTGCCAATTAAAAGAATGTGGATAGTGAGAAACGATTACAAGAGTATTAAAGACCATTTCCCCACCCCAATCCTTTTTCCCAGGCCCAGATTACTCCTTCATTCCCAGTTCTTCTACCCACCCCAGCCTTGAGAGGCGCAGGGGGGTGGGAAATGGGGGGGTTCAGTTAGTACATAACAGTTCACCTCTGTCACTCCTTCCTCCCATACTTCTCCCCTGCTCCAGCGTGGGTCCTCTCCACAGGATCCCGCTCTATTTGCAGTCAAGGCTATGTGTTGTTCACTTCTTTCTCTCTTACTTTTCTCCTTTCTACTCACAGAATGACAGAAATGTGGAGGTTGGAAGGGACCTCTGGACTCTCCCTTCCCCTTTGTGAACCCATGTTAAATACAAGTCCCGTTGAACTCATTTGATATCCTTCTGGGATAAGGTCACCATCCTAGTGGATGAAAGGAAGGTGGTGGGTGTAGATTTCCCGGATTTTAGTAAGGCTTTTGGTACTGTCCCTCACAGCATCCTTCTGGACAAGTTGTCCAACTGGGGGATGAGAGGGTTCATGGTGCACTGGGTGAAGAACTGGCTGAAGGGCAGAGCTCAAAGGGTCGCAGTGAATGGGGCTGCATGTGGCTGGCCACTGGTCCCCAGCGGTGCTCCTCAGGGCTCAATCCTAGGGCCAGTTCTGTTCCATACACTTATCGATGATCTGCATGCAGAAGTAGAATGCACCATTACCAAGTTTGCTGATGATAATGATTCCATTTCACAGAATCAGCGGCTGCTTGAGTCTGGCCGGGAGGTCAGCTGGAGGACAAAGTCACCGGGTCCAACCCCCTGCTCAAGCAGGGCCTCCTGCAGCCGCTTCTCCTTGACCACATCCAGAGGGCTGTGGAACATCGCCAGGGATGGAGACTCCACAGTCTCCCTGGGCAGCCTGTGCCGCTGCTCGTCACCCGCACAGCACCCTTTGCACGTCCCCTTTCTGGTCTGGGCATGAGGTCCCTGTCAGCCCATCTCTGCAGCCTGCCCAGGTCCCTCGGGACAGCAGCACGACCCCCTGGCCTAAGTGCCGCTGCTCCCAGACTGCTGTCATCAGTCAGCTTGCCGAGGGTGCACTCTGCCCCATCCTCCAGAACATTAATTAAGGAAGATGATAAACAGGATCAGACCCAGTCTTGACCCCTGCGAGACACCCCTGGTTACTGGCCTCGCACTAGGCTTGGTGCCACTGAGCAGCACCCTCAGGGCCCGGCCGTTCAGCCCGTTTCAGTCCCACTCGCTGTCGTCTCAGCCAGCGCATTTCTGTTGGAGTGACTTGAACTCCATATTTAAAAAGAAGAGATTGCAAGATGGGCCCAGGCAAGCACACAGCTTTCAAAATCCCAAGACATAAACCTCCCACACTGGGCATTTCCTCCAATTGCCCCAAAACCTACAGAGAAGAAAACACCCCAGGAATTACATATGCAAGGCCAACGAATGTTTTTAATTCTGGCTTTGGCTTTTCTGACTGTGGGTACCGAGTGAGTGTTGTTTTTGCAAGGCGATCCCAAGAGCTGACCAGGGCTTAAAGCTCTTCCTCGAGGGACCTGTGGGCAGGCGGGCTAGCCGGCAGAGCTGTCCGAGTCTCTGGAAGGTCTCTCTGAGCTCTTCCTGGCCAGAGGCAGCACTGGGAGGGGGGACAGGGTGGGCTGCTGGTGCCTTTTGTGCAGCTTGGTCCCTGCTGGGGGCAGTTTTGGTGCTTCCTCGTTTTCTACTCTTCCTTTTTCTACTGCTGCTCCTCTTCTCTGGCACAGCAGAAGAAAGATGCTGTGCTCCTTCTTCAGCCAGGGTCACAATCTGTCCCCGTCATTGCCGCAGCGCCCCGAGTCTTTGTCTGGCATGTATCGCTGGGGCGCTGAAACCCTCCTCCTCCTCTTCCCTGCTGAGGCATCATAATCTGTGGTGTCCAGAAACTGGCTGCAGACATCATAGCCCCGCTGAGGGGATCTGCTCCGCTTTCTCTGCCTCAGCAGGGTTTGGTCCCGAGCAGCCCTGCGTGCAGGAGCCCACTTGGAGCTGGCGTTGGAGGGCCCTGGAACTGTCTCATCCCTTGGGGCTTGGTCACGACATGGAGGACTTGTTCTCCACCTCCTCCTCCCCCTTTCTGAGCTGTGGTAGTCCGTGATCTCCACAAACTGGCTGTGGAGATCATAGCCCTGCTGCAGGGATCTGCTCTGCTCTCTCTGCACTGGCAGGGTTTGCTCCCGAGCAGCACTGGGTGCAGGAGCCGACTGGGAGCTGCTGTTGGAGGGCCCTGCAGCTGTGTCATCCCTGGGAGTGCAGTCACACCTTGGAGGACCAGTTCTCCTCCTCCTCCTCCCTGCTGAGTGGTCATAGTCGGTGGTGTCCACGCACCAGCTGCAGAGATCTTGTCCCCACTGCGGGGATCTGCTCCGGGCCCTCTCCTTGGCACCACTCTTCTGGCAGTGGGAAGAAGGGCTGAATCCATGCTCCTCTTTGTTGCTGTCTTCTCGCACGGTGTGCAGCACACGCTCACGTGGTTGAGAGCAGAGCGGGCACGCAGCTTTCCTTCTGGACACCAGCCTTATGCAGCCACAGAAGAAGCGATGCAAGCAGGAGCCAATGTAGGAGGCAATGTTGAGCCTGCCTGGCCAGATGAAGCCCGTCCAGCCTGCAGATGCCTCCCGTGCAGCTGCCCAGGTGAGCTGGCTCTTGCTGGCTGTTGCAGAGGAGCTGCTGTCCTCTGCAGAGTCCTCCATGCCCAGCGCCACGTCCTGCAAAGAGAGCTGTGAAAAGGTCCTGCCCTTTTGTCCTGAAAGGACCAGAAGAGTGAGGCGAGCCCAGAAGCTGTGGGAGGGGACAGCTAAGGGCCTCCCCAAGGCTCTCCTGGAGGGCTGCAAAGGCAGAAGGGCCAACGGCAGACAAGTGGGATGCTTTGAGAGGGAGCAGTGTTGGGGCTGTGAAGAAAGCTGCAGTGTGGGAGGGAAAAGAGAGCAATGCCAAGATCCCAGAAAGAAATCCACTGTCCACCTGCTGCCCTGACCCACCTCCCCATAGTTACCTTAGTCCGACGAGGCAGACCCTGTGGTCCCACAGAGCACGCCTGTTTGCTGTCGGCCCCCCGCTGACTGAGGAAGGGACGGGCATATGATGGTGCTGGTGAGGAAGAAGCCCTTTCTCCAGTTTTCAAATCAGTGCACCTGGAGAAACAAAGAGTGATCTCCATTTAGGTCTGTTCTTGCAGCCTCCTCTGGGGTTCAGTCATTTTCTTGGAGCGGTTTCCACAACAGAGAGAAGATATAAGCGAGACTAGAAATGAGAAATTCGATTGGGGTCTTCCCACCAGGTCTACACCTGTCAGAGCAAGTCCTTGTCTTTATCCCCCCTACGGCCTCCATTTCATAGAATCACAGAATCACAGAATGGTTGGGGTTGGAAGGGACCTTAAAGATGATCTAGTTGCAAGTCCCATGCCATGGGCAGGCAAAGAGTCCCTCCCCATCTTTCCTGGAGGCCCCCTTTAAGTACTCTTCTCTACATTAGCCAGCTTCAGAGAGCAGACAAGGAGCAGTTTACAGCAGGGCAGGAGCCAAAAGCCCGGCAAGGAAAGGTAAGGACGGAGGTGGGGTAGTTCAGACTTGACAGCACTGAATGATGCAGGTAGGAACTGTCTCCTAGGACCAAAAGAGAAACACTCAGGAGGATGAGAAGAAAAAGAGCAAAGCCAGGAGAAGGAAACGTATTCGGAACACATTTTAATACTGGTTATTACCTGACATAAAAGAGTAGATAGGCTTGCTGCCTGAGAACTGTGTTGATGTCAGAACCCTCCATCAGACGCATCGTTCATCGTTCATCAGCCTGTTCCCAGCTTTGGCTGCCACATTTGTGTTGCTGAGGGTTTCTCTTCCACTCTTCCCAGGTACAGGACTGTGTCCGTGAGGCTCGTGGACCAAAGCACCTGGTCTCTTATAGGTTCATTTCCAATGAATTTTATCTTCCCCCCAAGATACAGCCACAGGTTGACTCTGAAATGGTGCTCCTTGTCCCTCCGTTTTGTTCCCTGGTGAAAGGCGGCAACCCCTATGAAAGGCGCCACCACCTTGCGGTTCCCAACGGGAACCACCGCCCCGGAACCGGCATCCCCACCCCGGCCTGGCACCAACACCCCTGGTATCTCTGCCCTGTCCTGCTCCTGACAGCCCCACTGCTGGCATCCCCACCGCAGGCTGGAGAAAATGGCCCCAGGAACAGCATCCCCACGCCACACTGCTACCATCGCCCCCAGTACCTGCATCTCCCACCACACTACGAGCAACCCCCACAAGTACCTCCCAGGGACCCCCACAGAGGGACACCCCAGGGGCTCTCTTAGGAAAATCTCATGCCCTAACTATTGCAGCAATTAGTCATGAGAGTATGAAATTGGATCAAGCTCCTGAAGATAGACAGATATACATCTAGTTGACGTTGTATAGTGCACAGTCATGGTTCAGTCAGCAGGACTAAAGGCCCCCAGCTCACTGCAAGGAGGAGAAGGACAGCCCCCACCCTGAAGAAGAAAGGATGCCCCTGGATGACCCAGCTCACGTCAGCATCCCAGCCCCTCCGACACCTCTGTGAAACCCTCCCCTTATCTGCCATCAGAGATCAGGATCTGCAGCCAGACCAACTCCAGGGATGCCAAGATCAACAAAGAAGCAGATGGATGATGACGCCACAGAATTGGAGTTGCTTTGCAGAACAGCAGCCTGTGTGTGTGTTAAGCAGAGACTAGTCAAATTGCATTGGACCTGAATGCTTGAAAAGCATAAGAAGCATCTGTAAAACCGCATTTGTGGTGCCGCAGTTTGAATGGGACGGCTCATGCGCACAAATGCAAGAATTCCTCTTGTTATGCTATACTCTGCGTCCCAGCTTCTCTCCTCGTCAGCATAGCCCACTTGCCAAATTCTCGTGACAGCTCCCCATCATGGCTGAACGGTAACGGTACCGGCACCGGTTCCACCACAGTTGGGAGCAGCAGTTGCCCCCCAATGCACAGAGGGGAGGACAAAAACAACCCAAAAGTGCCCTAACCCCCCACGCCCCAATCCCAACCACTAGGGCAGGATGGGACAGCACAGGCATGTTGGCATCACAGGGCCACTGGTGCTGGCCCCATCCCTTCCCCGTGGACAGGCAATTCGCCTCCCCCAAAACATCATGCTTGGGATGGGAGACCACTGGGATAGCAAACCACCATTGGGATGGGAAATCATCACTGGGACGGGGAACCATCGTGGGGCTGGGAAACCAACACTGAGGGCAGGAACTCATCAGCAGGATGGAAAATCATGGAGGTGGGAAGTTGTCGTGGTATGAAAAATCAAAGCATTGCAAGGCTGGCTGAAGCAGGTGCTGGCAGAATGATCACCATGGGGACGGACCCCTCAGAATGCTGTTTGCCCCAAACCAACCCCACACTGCCCAACTGCCATGGCAGGTAGAGCAGCAGGCTCACGCTCCTCCTGGTGCTCCTGCCCTCCGGGTAACCCCCCAACCACCTCTGCCCACCAGCATCTCAGGATGGGGGTCTGGGTCTCTGTGGAGAGGCTGAAGGACCTGGACTTCTTTCTCCTGGTGAAGTGGAGGCTCAGGGCACTATAGTAGTAGCGTGCAACTGCTTGAAGAGCAGCTTCAGAGGTGATGGAGCTTTTCCTGGTAGTGGGAAGAGAAGGAAGCCTCCACAAAGTGCAGCTTGGAAGGTTCAGACTGGATGTGAGGAAAAAGAAATGTCACTGAAAGGGTAGCCTTGTGGTGCAAGAGGGACCCAGAGGGAGTCTGGATCAGCCCATGGCTTTGTGTTTCAAGGGAAAGCCAGCAAGGGTGGAGAGCCATCAGTGAAGCTATAGAAATGCTGGGCTGAGAGCTAGGTGGGAAGGCAAGATGGATGTCAAGAGCCTGAAGGGAAAGAGGTGCAGGCATGGGACAGCGTAGGACAGCCTGCAGCAGAGATGGCCAAGGGCTCTAGCAAGGCTGAAAGGCCCAACAGGACCGAGGTCTTTGTCCTCTTGGCTCTGGCAGCTGCCTCTGGCACCGAGGCCTACCAGGCAAAACTTGTTTTGAGGCTCTGGCCTTTGTTTCTCCTCAGCCCTGCCTGGGGAGGCCGGGAGGTGGTGTACAGTTTTCCTACACTTGGCATTGCTCACCCTCACACCCCACTGCCCCCAGGAAGAGCCCTGAGCCATGCGGGAGGGACAGGATCTGCCTTCCCAGGGCCTGCGGATGAGGGCTTGGCCTTTCTGCTTCACAGAAGAAACCAAAGGGTTTGCTCAGCATTACAGCTGCCTGCACAGAGCCTTTGCCTACCTGCAATCATGGCCTCCAATTACCTGCTCTAAAGAGTCCCTGGGGAGGCTTTGTCAGTAATGGTCCTCATGGGGCCCATTAATGCTTCCAGATACTTTGGGTTCAGCTTCTGACTTGGACTTCTTGAGCAGTTTGTTCAATCTCCTCTCGGTATCTGAGGTTCAAGGCCTCAGGCCCAAATACACCATGGGGCTCATTAAAATACAGAAAGCCCTAACGAGCCCTGTCTCTTCCTGTGATTTTCTCCAAGTCTTCACGACTTGTACAGCTCATTAGAGAGGTTTCCTAGGGTAGTTAAGGCGAAAGATTTCAAAGTGCATCTAATAAAAATGAATTTTGTTTTAAAGGATATTTTTTATTAATTCTGAGGTTAAAGAAGAGGTGAGAGTCCGCTCGGGAGGTCTGGACAGGTAGGAAAAGCAGTCCCTTGAGGTCTGACACTGTATGGACAACTTTGCTCCTCACCTCCCAAACGTCCCCTTTTCTGTCATTGGCCACCTGGGACTTGCATCACTGTTCCTTGCATCAGACTTCTGCACTCATCTCCGTAGCTGGATGCTACAGGTCCTCTGCACCATCTCCCACCTGCTCTCCTTCGAGAACTGGCTGCACACAGGCACAGGAGAATTTTTCCTATTTGCAAGTAAAGAAAAGCCGGATAAAGTTTCACAAACAATAAAACACACTCTGTATCCATCTGCTAAGTACAAGCTGCCTCTAAGGAGGTTGCCTTTCTACAAGGGATAATCTTATGAGAAATGTTTTAGATAGATAGGTGCAAACAGATAGATAGGAAAACAACTAAAGTGTTGGTTAAAGAGACAATTAGACTACTGAGAGACAGGCAAGCTTTGAACTCCCTGAGGCTTAAGGCAGTCGCATTGGTGAGAGGTATCTGAATGAACAAAGATTAAGGGGAGGAGAAAACGGGAGAAAAATGGCAAGGGCCTTTGCCTAGGCAGTCTGCATCCGCAAAGATGATTTTAGAAATGGCCACTGTATCAGGATAGGTGAAAGTATATGAAAGACTAGTGAAACTAAATCCACTGTATAAGAGGCAGAATAGTGGTAAGGAAGTTACAGGGGAAGACTGGCATTTCTTGGAGTATCCCTTTTGAGAGGTCACGGGACTGGCGAAGATCTTATGTGAGTGAGGACAAGCAAGTGCTGCACCCATCTTTGAAGGCAGCCAGAAGTGCAAGCCAGGGCACCGCAGGCTGTACAAGCTCACTTTGGTGAGGAGGGAGCCACTGAATGCCTCCTCATGGCTGACATGTCTGGACAGCTAAAAGAGAAGAACATGTCCAAAAGCAGTTGGCATGGACTCCCCAAGGGTAAATCATGCCTCGCCAGCCTGATTGCCTTCTGACTGCACAGCTGAGATGCTCTGCAGGCCACCTCCTTTGATAGCACGTAATGAAAGGGACAGGCCAGAAAGCCAAGGAAGCGTGATGGAGCATTTGCAATGAAGCTGGCCACAGTGGGTGAGACCTAGAGCCTTCAGCAACTGCCCTTTCATGATGGCAATGCTGTTATGGATGTCAGCTCTGCCACAGAAGCACCCATTGCTTGTCCCTGCCTGCTGGCACAAACTGCCACCCACCAGGACTACATCAAGCTGCCAGTGCTCTCAGGCCTTACACCAACAGAAGGGCTCAGAAGGAGAGAGTGGAAGTGGAAAGTGAGCAGCTCGGAAAGACCAAGTGCTGGTGCTGCCTGGCAGTGCTGCTGTGCCAGGACTCTTTTCCCCTCCACCTCTGCACACAGGCACTGCCCCTGCAGCTCCAGAGAAGGTCTCAATAAAGGACCTTGGACAAACAAGTCACTGAGGGGTCGTTTATTTTGTTTTAAAGCACAGAGAGCACGGCTCATCATTACACAGTCTCTGGGTCACACAGGACAGGTAGATACTGACTTAGGAATGTTACGAGTAATGGCATTTCATTGCGGACAATATGATTAAAACTAACAAAAGTTAAAAACTGAACCAGACCAACTGCCAAAGTCAGGCTGATCCTATAGTGCTTTACATTGTGAGTGATATACAGAAGAAAATGGGCAGTTTATTGCTGCTTAAAACCATCCAGTCATCAGCTTCCACACTGCATCCTTGAGCTCCTGGTTCCTCATGCTGTAGATGAGGGGGTTCACTGCTGGAGGCACCACTGCGTACAGAACTGCCACCACCATATCCAGGGATGGAGAGGAGAAGGAGTGTGGCTTCAGGTAGGCAAAAAATTATGTCCTGAGAAACAGGGAGACCACAGCCAGGTGAGGGAGGCATGTGGAAAAGGCTTTGTGCCGTCCCTGCTCAGAGGGGATCCTCAGCACGGCCCTGAGGATCTGCACGTAGGACGCCACAATGAAAACAAAACACCCAAATCCAAAAGAGGCAGTAAACACAAGAAGTCCAACCTCCCTGTGGTAGGCATCTGAGCAGGAGAGCTTGAGGATGTGGGGAATTTCACAGAAGAACTTGTCCAGGACATTGCCTTGGCAGAGGGGTAGTGAAAATGTATTAGCAGTGTGCAGCACAGCATGGAGAAACCCAGTGCCCCAGGCAGCTGCTGCCATGTGGACACAAGCTCTGCTGCCCAGGAGGGTCCCATAGTGCAGAGGTTTGCAGATGGCCACGTAGCGGTCATAGGCCATGATGGCTAGCAGAGAATACTCTGTCAAAAAGAAAAAGACAAATACAAAGACTTGGGCAGCACACCCTGAGAAAGAGATGGCCCTGGTGTCCCACAGGGCATTGGCCATGGCTTTGGGGAGAGTGGTGGAGATGAAACCAAGGTCTGTGAGGGAGAGGTTGAGGAGGAAGAAGTACATGGGGGTGTGGAGGCGGTGGTCGCAGGCAACGGCAGTGATGATGAGGCCGTTGCCCAGGAGGGCAGCCAGGTAGATGGCCAGGAAGAGCCAGAAGTGCAAGAGCTGCAGCTCCCGCGTGTCTGCCAATGCCAGTAGGAGGAACTGGGTGATGGAGCTGCCATTGGACATTTGTTCTCTGTGGGCATGGGGACCTGTCCAAGAAGGAAAACACAATGACAAGTTAGGGGAGACTTCTTAGAGGTAAAGCCCACGCCATTTCTCATCGCAATCCCCCTCCCTGAGCTGAATGAGGAATGTTTCAGAAAATTTTTCAACGCTACCAATTGAATGACATGGTGCCTCACAGCTTGGGCACCTAGTTCCCATGAAGACACCTCCAGGAGAGGACCCTGAGCGCTGGTGTCAGAACAGAAGCTGACCTGCAGCCCCACCACAGCCCCACAGAGGAAGAGCACAATAGAAATGTGGGGAAAGAGGGAAGAAAATTGCAAAGCTCCAAAAAAAAAACAAAGCAAGAACAGAAAGGGAGACAGGAATGCTGTGGAGCCTTCTCCTTACCCTGTTTTGCTCTCCACCTCACTGACACTGACACTGTAGGGCAGTCGCTTTTTCTGTGTTGTTCTGTGTTCATTGTAGGACACGTGCACTTACACTCGACTGGAGGTCCAGCTGCCAAGGATGTGACTCATGCCCTGGATCCCATGGCCTTGGGGGAACAGGCTTTGCTGGGTGGGAGAGGAGACCCTTTAAATCAGGCTTGGGACTCTAAAACTGAGGCTTTGGACCTTCAAAAGCAGAACTGGGGTCTTAAAAATGATGCTCTGCACCCTTTAAATGCATCCTTGAACCTTAAAAGTGAGGCTTGGAAATATTGCAATGAGGGTGTGGACCCTGAAAAGCTTTCAATCTTAGAATCAAAGTTTTGTACTCTAAAAATGAAGCTTTGGGCCCTAAAAATGAGGCTGTGAGCCTTTAAAAGAGGTGTTTGGACTCTAAAAATGAGGGTTTGGACACTCCAGATGTGGCTTGGGCCCTCAAAACGACTGTCTGGATCCTCAAAATGCCACCTTGGAGCCTGAAACTCAGGCTTTAGAAAGTCAAAATGCGGCTTTCGAGTCTAACAAGGAGACTTTGCAATCTGAAACAGAGTCTTTGGACCGCTAACATGAAGCTTTGAAGTCCAAAATGACGCTCTGGGAGCAAAACTAAGACTTTAGAAAGTAAAAATGAGGCCTTGGACCCTCTAAATGTAGCTTTGGACCCTGAAAAGAGGCTTGGTGCCCTAAAAGTGAGAGTTTAAACCCTAAAAATGAAACTGTGGGCCCCCAAAAAGGCTATGCATAATAAAAGAGAGGTTTGGAACAAAAAAATGATGATCTTGGCCTTCAGAAGGACTCTTTGGGCACTAGAACAGATGGGCTAGATGCTACAAATGACACTTGGGACCCTGCAAATGAGGGGAACCCATTGGTTCCTCTGTGGCCCCAAGAACTGAAGCTTTGGTCCTGAATATAGGGCTTTGGGCACCCCAGTGAAGGCTTTGAGCTGTCAAAGGGGGCTTTGGAGCCTAGAAATGAGAGTTTGGACCATTAAAAGGGGATTTTGGGCCTTAAAAGTGGGGCTTGGAAAATGAAATGGAGGTTTTGAACTCTGAAATGAGACTTTGTGCCCTAAAATGATGCTTTGGTACCACAACCTAAGGCTTTGCACCCTAAAAATGGGGTTTTGGAGGCTCAAAATGAGGCTTGGGACATGAAACAAATGAGGCTTTGTAGCCTAAATGAGGAGTTTGGACCCTCAAATGAGGCTTTGGACCCACCAAATGAGCATTTGGGCTGTCAAAATGAGGCTTTGGTCCCCGTCCAAATTGCAGACTGGATCTAAAAAGGAGGCTATGGTTCCTGAAAGCGAGGCTTTGGTCCCAGAAAAGGAGGCTTTAGAAGCTAAAACTGAGGGTTGGAGCCCAAAAATGAGCCTTTGGACCCTATGAAGAAGGCTTTGGAGTCTGGGAATGAGGCTTTGGACCTTCAAAGTCAGACCTGGGGACTTAAAAATGATGCTCTGGGCCCTTGAAATGAGTCATTGAATCTTAAAATGGGGCTTGGAAATTGTAAATGAGGGTTTAGACCCTGAAAATGAGGGTTTGGACCATCAAAAGGAGGCTTTCAAGCCTAGAATCAAGGCTTTGTACTCTAAAAATGAAGCTTTGAGCCCTAAAAGAGGGGGTTGAACCCTGAAAATGAGGGTTCGGACACTCCAGATGCAACTTGGGCCCTCAAAACAAACAGCTGCATCCTAAAACTGAGCTTTTGGAGCCTGGAATTAGGCTTTGGAAAGTTAAAATGTGGCTTTGGAGTCTAAAAAGGAGATTTGCAATCTGAAAGGGAGCCTTTGGACCATAAAAATGTGGCTTTGGAGCCTAAAAAGAGACTTTGGAGCCTAAAATGAGCCTTTGATCCCTAAAAGTGAGGCTTTGGGCCATAGAAATGAGGCTTTGGATTCTAAGGTGAAAATTTGAACCTTAAAAATGAGGCTTTGGGCCTTAAAGTGAGCATTTGGACCATAAAAGGAGGGGTTGGATCCTGAAAAGGAGGCTTTGGGCCCTGAAAAGGAGACTTTGGGCTCTGTAACCAGTTTTGAACCTTAAAACTGTCCCTGCTCATGACGCTCAGGGCAGTTTACAGAGTTCTTCATCTGAATGATTCGAGTCCTGTGCCATAGGGAGAACTCCGTCTCTCTCTCCTCCTTCTGCTGTGTTTACGAGATCTCCACTGACGTGGAGATATTGGCCGTTGCCTCATGTTCAGCCCCACGTTGCCTGACAGCATTCAGGGAATCTGCTGACTTTCATGTTCAAATCCAGGCCCACGGAGCTCCATGAGGTGCCAGGGCTACACGAGGTGCCAGGAAACAACGTGATTTATCCTTTGTACAGTCCAACAGAAACAACGTTCTCATGAGAACTTGTTGCTGCACTGTTAGGTGCAGGCAAAGCCAGGCAGGTGGCCTACTGGCCAGTGGAGAGTGGGAGCTGCCTGCAGGCTCCTCGGTGGCAATGAGCTGCTGCGGTTGTCCTGCGGCCCAGGGATCTGTGCAGCACAGCACAGGCGTGAAGACCACACTGTGCATGCAGCACAGCCCAGCCCAGCAGGAGCTGCTCAGGTTTCCCCGTGAGAAGGCTGTCCTCCAGCCTGGTGCCACAGCTGAGGTGCTGCGGCCCACACGTGCACTGCCAGGAAGAGCTGTAGGCCCACTGCTTGTCACACAACTGTCACCTGTTTTGATTAAATGAGTAGAATAGCATAGCATAGCATAGCATATAAACCAGAGCAGAGCAGAAGAGTTTAATTCGAGGGGACCTACAATGATCATCTACTCTGACTGCCTGACCAATTCAGGGCTGACCAAAAGTTAAAGCAAGTTATTAAGGGCATTGTCCAAATGCCTCTTAAACACTGAGAGGCTTGGGGCATCGACCGCCTCTCTAGGAAGCCTGTTGCAGGGTTTGACCACCCTCTCAGTACAGACATGTTTCCTGATATCCAGTCGAAACCTCCTCTGGTGCAGCTTTGAGCCATTCCCACGTGTCCTATCACCGGATCCCAGGGAGAAGAGATCAGCACCTCCCTCTCCACGTCCCCTCCTCAGGCAGCTGGAGAGAGCCACGAGGTCGCCCCTCAGCCGCCTTCTCTCCAAACTAGACAAGCCCAAAGCCCTTAGCTGCTCCTCAGAGGACATGCCTTCCCGCCCTTTCACCAGCTTTGGTGCCCTCCTCTGGATGCATTCAAGGACCTGAACATCCTTCTCCAATGGTGGGGCCCAGCACCGCACACAGTATTCCAGGTGAGGCCTCACCAACGCTGAATGCAGCGGGATTAATCCCCTCTGCTGACCGGCTGGTTTTGCTGTGTTTGATGCACCCCAGAACACGGTTTGCCCTCCCGCCTGCCAGGGCACACTGCTGACTGCTGTGGAGCCTGCTGTCGACCAGCACCCCCAGATCCCTTTCTGCAGGGCCACTCTTTTCCCAATTTATACTTGTGCCCGCTGTTACTGCATCCTGGGTGCAGAATCTGGCATTTTGACTTGTTCCATTTCATCCCATTAATCATAGCCCAATGCTCCAATCTACCTAGATCCCTCTGCAAGGCCTCTTGTCCCTCGAGAGAGTCAACAGCACCTCCCAGTTTGGTATCATCAGCAACCTTGCTAGTGGTTCATTCGACTCCTGCACGCAGATGATCGATAAGCATATTGAACAGAACTGGCCCTCAGGATTGAGCCCTGAGGAAGACCGCTGGGGACCAGTGGCCAGCCAGATGCAGCCCCATTCACTGCGACCCTTTGAGCTCTGCCCTTCAGCCAGTTCTTCACCCAGCGCACCGTGAACCCGCTCATCCCCCAGTTGGACAACTTGTCCAGAAGGATGCTGTGAGGGACAGTACCAAAAGCCTTACTAAAATCCGGGAAATCTACACCCACCACCTTGCCTTCATCCACTAGGATGGTGACCTTATCCCAGAAGGATATCAAATGAGTTCAACGGGACTTGTATTTAACATGGGTTCACAAAGGGGAAGGGAAAGTCCAGAGGTCCCTTCCAACCTCAACATTTCTGTCATTCTGTGAGGAGAAAGGAGAAAGGAGAAAACTCCTGGGGGCTTGTGGCAGGCAGGGGAGGGAGCTGAGGTCCCTTCCAGCCCCAGCACTACAAATCCAGCATGAGATGCCCCCATTGACTCAGCTGATTGCCTTCCCTCAGCGTGGCTGAAGGAGCTGCCTCCCTGGCAGTCTCCAGGTGTCCTGCCTCATGATGGGCCAAGGCAGGGGGATTCTCAGAGCTAACTGTGTCTGGGAGAGGAGAAAGGCCACTGCTGCAAAGAAACCTCTCTGCAGAGGTGAGACAGGCAACATCGGTCTCTTCCCAAGCAGGTTCCTGGGGAGCCCCAGGGACACCTGGAGGGAGCGCCGAGCGGAGTGGGGGGCAGAGAAAGTGACGTCTTGGGCAGGTGCCCTCCTCCGGGGCTGAGACAGGCTCCTGGGGTGGAGGGAGCTCCTGGGAAGCAGGCAGCAGTGCAGAGAGACAGCTCTGCCAAGGAGCAACTCCTCTGCCAAGCGCAGCAGGGCTCTGGGCAAAGGAGTAGGGCAGAGCGAGATTAAAGGCAGGCTGGAGTGGGAGGAGAGAGGAGAGTTGCAAGGGAAGAAACCTTTCCAGCCCTTGACACGGTAAGTCTCTTGGTGCAGGGCAATGCAGCTGCCGTTGCGGGAAGGGTCTCCAAAAGCGTTCACAGCCTCCAGGGTCTGTCAGGAGGCCTCCCAGCCCAGGGGCTCATGTTAGACAAGGGGGAAGGGGTGAAGGCAGGGTGTGCAGCCAGAGCTGCCCAGGGCATTTCAGAGGGCACTCTTGCAGAGGAAGAGCAAGGCAGGGGATACCTTAACGCTAAAGAGCTTTCCTGAGGCCGTGCTTCCAGTTTCCTGCTGTTTCAGGACAAAGGGAAAAGGTGCTGCTGCATTTGGCGAGGGAGCCTGAGAGTCCTGAGCTGCCATGCTGAGAAATCAGTAGGTCTGGTAGGAGCCAAGGCAACTGCTTCCATCCACTCCTCTACCTCCAGAGAGCACCAGCATCACCTTTGCTGGCCTCAGCAGGGTTTGTCTGGCCTGCTCCTTACTGCCTGCAAGTGGGGAGTACCTCTAGAGAGTTCCTGAAACTGGGAGGTTTCTTCAGGTCAGAGCTGAGCAGACAGGAGTGGGTGATGGGGTCGGTGATCCCTGACAGGGAAAAACTGGAGGGCAGAGAAACAGTTCCCGGCAAGGAGAGCTCCAGGCAGCAGAGACATGGGCAGAGAGCTCTAGGAAACTCCAACCCCAAATGGCATGGGAGGGAGAATTTGGGAAGCTCCCTGTCATGCCCTCCAATGCAGACACCTGCCTCTGCGCAAGACCCCTGCTCTCGTCTCCCACCCAGCACAGCCTCTGCCCTCAAGGCTGTGTGGTCCAGGGCAGGAGTTGCCTCCTCTGCAGCCAGAGCTCTGGCACAGCAGAGGGGCATCTCTCCTGACACGTGGCCGCTTCCCTCTGCAGGGCAAAGGGGCTGAGAGCGACTGCCCTGGGCTTTTGCTAACTGGGAGGTGCTGTGCTCTGCTGGGTAAGGAGAAGGCTTTCCTGAGTGCCCGGACGCCTCTCCTCTCCTTGCTTCCCTTAGGAGGAGAGTCACAGAGTTCTTCTTTGTTCCTGCCCCTGCTTGTGCTGCTCTTCTTCCTGCTCGTGGGGTCCCTGGCAGTAACGGTGGTGGTGTGGGGCAAGGGGTGGGGGTGTGGAGTGCCTGCTCTGGCCCTGACCTGGAGGGCGCTGCCCTGGAGGTGTTTCCATGGGACCAAGGTGCCCAAGCCCTCTCTTCGTTTTCCAGGCTCCAGACACTGCACTCAGTGCTTGGGCAATGAGGCACTGCTTCCCTTAGCAGACAGCACCGTAAGACACCTGATTATGCTGGGCAGGGAGTCCTGCGGGGCTGTGAGCATCCCTCCAGAAGGGCACAGCTCTCCTGCAGGACCTTGGAGATGTCTGAGAGCACCCGATCTGCCCATGCCAATCAGCATCCTTGCCCTGTCCTCTTCCTCATACTCCGCAGAGCTGTGCTGGAAAGGAGAGGTGTTTTGAATTCTGCACCTGGAACAGGACCCCTCTGCTCCCAGGACAGTCCAGTGTCTTTTCCAGAGCAACGTCTGGGTGCAGTCGTCCTGCAGCTGAGAGCGGTGCAAGCCCAGAGCAGCTGGGCACCAGGCTGATGGACAGAGCAGCCCTCCTGCATGGGAGCACTGACGCAGGTTTGCACTGAGAGCAACGGGGCAACGGGGGAATGTGACCCTTTCCAAGACCATTTCCCAAGTGGGATGGGCGTGTCTGCATACTAAAACACAGTGTACCGACACACGTTTGCTGTGCCTCATCTCCCACCTTCCTCTGGGGAAGAAAGCGTCCTTCTGGGCTTTTTGCCCTCCGCTCTAGTGCAGCACAGGGAACTCCTCCCCAGGAAGCCTCCCTCCAAACACCCTGGGCTGTTGCTGCCTCCATGGGTCCTTGCTGGAAAGCAGGGCTGACCCTTCCGGAGCCCCTGGGGAGAGGGCACGGCTCTGCACAGCACACTCAGCCAGCACAAACCAGAGCTGAAGCCTTGGAGCTGTGTAACAGTTCCTCAGGAAAGAAAAACACCCTTAGGTATTGCACAATGAATGAATGAAATTTGGCTCAGAGAAGCTTCTCTGAATTTTTCTCTTTTCTCTCCTTTGGCAGTTTCCATGCCCAGACGCAGCAAATGTCCAATGGCAGCTCCACGAACGAGTTCCTCCTCCTGACATTTACAGACACACAGGAGCTGCAGGTCTTACCCTTCTGGCTCTTCCTGGCCATCTACCTGGCTGCCCTCCTGGGCAACGGCCTCATCATCACCGCCATAGCCTGCGACCACCGCCTCCACACCCCCATGTACTTCCTCCTCAACCTCTCCCTTCTTGACCTGGGCTCCATCTCCACCACTCTCCCCAAAGCCATGGCCAATGCCCTGTGGGGCATCAGGGCCATCTCCTACTTGGGATGTGCTGCACAGGTCTTTTTCTTTCTCTTCTTGTTTGGAGGAGAGTATTTTCTTCTCACTGTCATGGCCTATGACCGCTACGTGGCCATCTGCAAACCCCTGCACTACGGGACCCTGCTGGGCAGCAGAGCTTGTGTCCACATGGCAGCAGCTGCCTGGGGCACTGGGTTTCTCCATGCTGTGCTGCACACTGCCAATACATTTTCCCTACCTCTCTGCCAAGGCAATGTCCTGGACCAGTTCTTCTGTGAAATCCCCCAGATCCTCAAGCTCTCTTGCTCAGATGCCTACCTCAGGGAAGTTGGGGTCCTTGTGGTGACTGCATGTTTAGCCTTTGGGTGTTTTGTTTTCCTTGTGTTGTCCTATGTGCAGATCCTCAGGGCCGTGCTGAGGATCCCCTCTGAGCAGGGACGGCACAAAGCCTTTTCCACGTGCCTCCCTCACCTGGCCGTGGTCTCCCTGTATGTCAGCACTGCCATGTCTGCCTACCTCAAGCCCTCCTCCATCTCCTCTCCAGTTCTAAATCTGGTGGTGGCAGTTCTGTATTCAGTGGTGCCTCCAGCAGTGAACCCCCTCATCTACAGCATGAGGAACAAGGAGCTGAAGGGTTCTGTGAAGAAACTTTTGACTGGATGCTGTTAATCGGCAAGAAACTGCCCATCTTCTTTGGCAAATCTCATTGCACTTGTAATGTAACTCATTATAGGCTGAGACTTTCTTGGGTAGTTTGGTTTTGGCTTTTCTTAGTTGTAATAATGCTGTCCACAAACAAAGTGCTTGTCTTCATCTGTTTCAATATCCACCTGTTTTTTGTGATCCAGACTGTGTAAATGAGGAGCCGTGCTCTCTGTGTGTTTAAACAAAATAAAGGACCCTTCAGCACCTTGTTTATCTGAGATCCTTCCCCTCAGACCTTTGTAAAGCTGCAGGTGGAGTACCTTGGTGCAGAGGTGGAGAACCTTGGTGCAGAGGTGGAGAGGAAAAACAGCCCTGGCACAGCAGCACTGCCAGGGAGCACCAGTTCTTGGTCTTTCCCAAGCTGCTCTCTTTCCACTTCCACACTCTCCTTCTCAGCCCTTGTGTTGCTGCACGGTCGGAGTGCTCTGGCAGCTTGGTCACAGTCCTGTGGTGCGGCAGTCCTGTGACCGCAGGCACGGACAGGCAATGGGCACCTCTGTGACAGAGCTGGCCTCCATAATAGCATTTCAGATTCGCTATTAGGAAAAATTTCTTCACGGAGAGAGTGGATAGGCATTGGAACAGACTGCCCAGGGAAGTGGTACAATCACAGTCCTGGAAGTATTCAGAAAACCTGTGGATATGGATATGGTGCTTAAGGACATGGCTTAGAGGTGGACCAGGCAGTTAGGTTAAGAGGCTGGACTCGATGATCTCAGAGGTCCTTTCCAACCTGAACGCTTCTATGATTCTATGAAAAAGGATCTTCTGAGGGCAGTGCCTGAAGGCTTAGGTCTTCTTTCAAAGTGGCTCGAGAGAACATGCCCAGAGAAGTGCCCAGGAGAGGAAAACCCTTGTGAACAGCTCAAGTGTGTGAGTGTGCAGCTTTGGGGCACACAGCAGTGTCATGGACGCTCATGGGAGACTTCAGTCGTTGGCACCCAAGAATGTCTCCTCGCACAGCCAGGCCACCTGGGAGAGACGTGAAGGACCAGCAGAGCAGGCTCTGGTCTGTGCCCGTGTGTGCTGGACACCCCATCCAAAACACACACCATACTGGCTGCTATGAAGAAAATTAACCCTATCCCAGCCACAGCCAGTACACCGAAGCTCCCCTCCCATGGCATTCCTGGTAGCATTTCCGTCTCACTCCCTGCCCAGAGCAGACCAACCGCCTGCAATACAAATGGGGTCACCAAATGAACTCCTCCCGAGCCTTGCACAAGCAGGCAAAGAGCAAAGTGGTGCCTCAGGGAGGTCCTCCCCTCACACATCTTGATGTGCTTCCTCAGCCGGTGTTTTTTGGATCCATGGATAGTGAATGGTGAAACATGGTCATCCCCTGAGGATGAGATGGAAAGCCTTGAGTGCTTCTGTACTTAATAAATACTGCTTGTTGTTGTTATGCTAACAAATCTAAACCAATTGAGTACGGTGTAAATATCATTCGAGAACATGCCCATACCATTCCCACGAGGAACCAGGAGCTCAAGGATGCCCTATGGAAACTGGCCCAGTAGATGTTGATTCACCGAAAACAACTTGCCTCCCCCTCTCTGCACATTTCCCAGAGTTTATCTTATGGCCGGAGTCTATTGCTTTTCCCTTATGATAATCATACATCTAGATATTTTTTCTGGGTTTATTTATACTGCTTCATTCAAGGCTTGATCCTGTTGTGTCTTACCCTTGCACAACACGGTGTCAAATGTGACCTGTCCAATAGCAGCTCTTCAATAAAACAGAATCTCCCAGGTCCAGAGACTGAAGGCTGGGCTCTTCCTCCAAAGCTGCTGCCAAGAAAATGTCCAAGGAATTAGTCCTTTAAAGAGTCTGTTCTTCTTGTGTTCTCAATGTTTTGGGGTTAGGTTCATGGTACTATTGGGTTCCACTGGACCAAATGCTCTGGATTTAAACGCTCTCTTCTTGGTGTCCAGGGGCAGGGCAGATGGTCCATGAGCTCCCCATTATCTCCTTAGGTTTCTTCATGTGTGACAGGAGTGATGGCATATACCAGACTCCCTGGAAATGAATTTGGAGGGGTGAGGAGAGGAGAGGATGGGGACTCCCCACGTGCCCTGGGGTTGGAATGAATGGAGGCTCAGAAGGTGAAACACCCTCAGTGGTGAAGTCCCACAAAATTACAGCACTAAATTGAGGTAGGCACAAACAAGGACTGTGCAATGGGAGTCAGTGGGAACCCAGCAGGCAGAGGGAAGGGAGACTGCAGAGATGTGGGAGCTCCCTGAGGAGCCCCAGGACTCTCATGCTGTCCTGGTCAGTGGGGCCGATGGAGGCAGAGAAGGGGGCAAATGCAGGCGGAGTTGGGGATAACCTATAATATGAATGCAGCAGAGCTGGAGATTGACTGGCTTCTGTTTCCTCGTGCCCTTGGGGCCAGCATCAGCCCTGGGGCTGGTGGGGAGGCTGAGCCCCCTCTCTGACCCCCAGCAGCTGCTCGTCCCTTCAGAGGGGCTGGGGCTGTGGTTGAGTGCCCAGAGCTCTGCAGCAGCCTGCAGCAGACACTACCATGGGGTCAGGGAGGTGGAGAGATCTGGGCAGGGGCTGGGCTGGGCCGCAAAAGGCCTGGAAGAGGGAATGCAACTGCACAGGTAATCTGTGTGAGTGTGCAGGCTGGGGGTGCTCACGGTGCAGAGCCAGGCATGATGGTGAAGGAAGCAAGGCACCAAAGGTGCACAAGAGAGGGGCCTGGTCTGTTCCATATTCCCTTGGCATCCCGAGGAAGCAGCCTCAGGGAAATTGTCCCAGACCCATCCCCCACACCGGCCATTTCCATCTCTGCCATAGGCCATGGGTCAAGATAAAGACAGGGAGATCGCTTACTGATTCCTGTCACAGGCAAAGAAGACATGACATTTATTGCCAATTAAAAGAATGTGGATAGTGAGAAACGATTACAAGAGTATTAAAGACCATTTCCCCACCCCAATCCTTTTTCCCAGGCCCAGATTACTCCTTCATTCCCAGTTCTTCTACCCACCCCAGCCTTGAGAGGCGCAGGGGGGTGGGAAATGGGGGGGTTCAGTTAGTACATAACAGTTCACCTCTGTCACTCCTTCCTCCCATACTTCTCCCCTGCTCCAGCGTGGGTCCTCTCCACAGGATCCCGCTCTATTTGCAGTCAAGGCTATGTGTTGTTCACTTCTTTCTCTCTTACTTTTCTCCTTTCTACTCACAGAATGACAGAAATGTGGAGGTTGGAAGGGACCTCTGGACTCTCCCTTCCCCTTTGTGAACCCATGTTAAATACAAGTCCCGTTGAACTCATTTGATATCCTTCTGGGATAAGGTCACCATCCTAGTGGATGAAAGGAAGGTGGTGGGTGTAGATTTCCCGGATTTTAGTAAGGCTTTTGGTACTGTCCCTCACAGCATCCTTCTGGACAAGTTGTCCAACTGGGGGATGAGAGGGTTCATGGTGCACTGGGTGAAGAACTGGCTGAAGGGCAGAGCTCAAAGGGTCGCAGTGAATGGGGCTGCATGTGGCTGGCCACTGGTCCCCAGCGGTGCTCCTCAGGGCTCAATCCTAGGGCCAGTTCTGTTCCATACACTTATCGATGATCTGCATGCAGAAGTAGAATGCACCATTACCAAGTTTGCTGATGATAATGATTCCATTTCACAGAATCAGCGGCTGCTTGAGTCTGGCCGGGAGGTCAGCTGGAGGACAAAGTCACCGGGTCCAACCCCCCTGCTCAAGCAGGGCCTCCTGCAGCCGCTTCTCCTTGACCACATCCAGAGGGCTGTGGAACATCGCCAGGGATGGAGACTCCACAGTCTCCCTGGGCAGCCTGTGCCGCTGCTCGTCACCCGCACAGCACCCTTTGCACGTCCCCTTTCTGGTCTGGGCATGAGGTCCCTGTCAGCCCATCTCTGCAGCCTGCCCAGGTCCCTCGGGACAGCAGCACGACCCCCTGGCCTAAGTGCCGCTGCTCCCAGACTGCTGTCATCAGTCAGCTTGCCGAGGGTGCACTCTGCCCCATCCTCCAGAACATTAATTAAGGAAGATGATAAACAGGATCAGACCCAGTCTTGACCCCTGGGAGACACCCCTGGTTACTGGCCTCGCACTAGGCTTGGTGCCACTGAGCAGCACCCTCAGGGCCCGGCCGTTCAGCCCGTTTCAGTCCCACTCGCTGTCGTCTCAGCCAGCGCATTTCTGTTGGAGTGACTTGAACTCCATATTTAAAAAGAAGAGATTGCAAGATGGGCCCAGGCAAGCACACAGCTTTCAAAATCCCAAGACATAAACCTCCCACACTGGGCATTTCCTCCAATTGCCCCAAAACCTACAGAGAAGAAAACACCCCAGGAATTACATATGCAAGGCCAACGAATGTTTTTAATTCTGGCTTTGGCTTTTCTGACTGTGGGTACCGAGTGAGTGTTGTTTTTGCAAGGCGATCCCAAGAGCTGACCAGGGCTTAAAGCTCTTCCTCGAGGGACCTGTGGGCAGGCGGGCTAGCCGGCAGAGCTGTCCGAGTCTCTGGAAGGTCTCTCTGAGCTCTTCCTGGCCAGAGGCAGCACTGGGAGGGGGGACAGGGTGGGCTGCTGGTGCCTTTTGTGCAGCTTGGTCCCTGCTGGGGGCAGTTTTGGTGCTTCCTCGTTTTCTACTCTTCCTTTTTCTACTGCTGCTCCTCTTCTCTGGCACAGCAGAAGAAAGATGCTGTGCTCCTTCTTCAGCCAGGGTCACAATCTGTCCCCGTCATTGCCGCAGCGCCCCGAGTCTTTGTCTGGCATGTATCGCTGGGGCGCTGAAACCCTCCTCCTCCTCTTCCCTGCTGAGGCATCATAATCTGTGGTGTCCACAAACTGGCTGCAGACATCATAGCCCCGCTGAGGGGATCTGCTCCGCTTTCTCTGCCTCAGCAGGGTTTGGTCCCGAGCAGCCCTGCGTGCAGGAGCCCACTTGGAGCTGGCGTTGGAGGGCCCTGGAACTGTCTCATCCCTTGGGGCTTGGTCACGACATGGAGGACTTGTTCTCCACCTCCTCCTCCCCCTTTCTGAGCTGTGGTAGTCCGTGATCTCCACAAACTGGCTGTGGAGATCATAGCCCTGCTGCAGGGATCTGCTCTGCTCTCTCTGCACTGGCAGGGTTTGCTCCCGAGCAGCACTGGGTGCAGGAGCCGACTGGGAGCTGCTGTTGGAGGGCCCTGCAGCTGTGTCATCCCTGGGAGTGCAGTCACACCTTGGAGGACCAGTTCTCCTCCTCCTCCTCCCTGCTGAGTGGTCATAGTCGGTGGTGTCCACGCACCAGCTGCAGAGATCTTGTCCCCACTGCGGGGATCTGCTCCGGGCCCTCTCCTTGGCACCACTCTTCTGGCAGTGGGAAGAAGGGCTGAATCCATGCTCCTCTTTGTTGCTGTCTTCTCGCACGGTGTGCAGCACACGCTCACATGGTTGAGAGCAGAGCGGGCACGCAGATTTCCTTCCGGACACCAGCCTTATGCAGCCACAGAAGAAGTGATGCAAGCAGGAGCCAATGTAGGAGGCAATGTTGAGCCTGCCTGGCCAGATGAAGCCCGTCCAGCCTGCAGATGCCTCCCGTGCAGCTGCCCAGGTGAGCTGGCTCTTGCTGGCTGTTGCAGAGGAGCTGCTGTCCTCTGCAGAGTCCTCCATGCCCAGCGCCACGTCCTGCAAAGAGAGCTGTGAAAAGGTCCTGCCCTTTTGTCCTGAAAGGACCAGAAGAGTGAGGCAAGCCCAGAAGCTGTGGGAGGGGACAGCTAAGGGCCTCCCCAAGGCTCTCCTGGAGGGCTGCAAAGGCAGAAGGACCAACGGCAGACAAGTGGGATGCTTTGAGAGGGAGCAGCGTTGGGGCTGTGAAGAAAGCTGCAGTGTGGGAGGGAAAAGAGAGCAATGCCAAGATCCCAGAAAGAAATCCACTGTCCACCTGCTGCCCTGACCCACCTCCCCATAGTTACCTTAGTCCGACGAGGCAGACCCTGTGGTCCCACAGAGCACGCCTGTTTGCTGTCGGCCCCCCGCTGACTGAGGAAGGGACGGGCATATGATGGTGCTGGTGAGGAAGAAGCCCTTTCTCCAGTTTTCAAATCAGTGCACCTGGAGAAACAAAGAGTGATCTCCATTTAGGTCTGTTCTTGCAGCCTCCTCTGGGGTTCAGTCATTTTCTTGGAGCGGTTTCCACAACAGAGAGAAGATATAAGCGAGACTAGAAATGAGAAATTCGATTGGGGTCTTCCCACCAGGTCTACACCTGTCAGAGCAAGTCCTTGTCTTTATCCCCCCTACGGCCTCCATTTCATAGAATCACAGAATGGTTGGGGTTGGAAGGGACCTTAAAGATGATCTAGTTGCAAGTCCCATGCCATGGGCAGGCAAAGAGTCCCTCCCCATCTTTCCTGGAGGCCCCCTTTAAGTACTCTTCTCTACATTAGCCAGCTTCAGAGAGCAGACAAGGAGCAGTTTACAGCAGGGCAGGAGCCAAAAGCCCGGCAAGGAAAGGTAAGGACGGAGGTGGGGTAGTTCAGACTTGACAGCACTGAATGATGCAGGTAGGAACTGTCTCCTAGGACCAAAAGAGAAACACTCAGGAGGATGAGAAGAAAAAGAGCAAAGCCAGGAGAAGGAAACGTATTCGGAACACATTTTAATACTGGTTATTACCTGACATAAAAGAGTAGATAGGCTTGCTGCCTGAGAACTGTGTTGATGTCAGAACCCTCCATCAGACGCATCGTTCATCGTTCATCAGCCTGTTCCCAGCTTTGGCTGCCACATTTGTGTTGCTGAGGGTTTCTCTTCCACTCTTCCCAGGTACAGGACTGTGTCCGTGAGGCTCGTGGACCAAAGCACCTGGTCTCTTATAGGTTCATTTCCAATGAATTTTATCTTCCCCCCAAGATACAGCCACAGGTTGACTCTGAAATGGTGCTCCTTGTCCCTCCGTTTTGTTCCCTGGTGAAAGGCGGCAACCCCTATGAAAGGCGCCACCACCTTGCGGTTCCCAACGGGAACCACCGCCCCGGAACCGGCATCCCCACCCCGGCCTGGCACCAACACCCCTGGTATCTCTGCCCTGTCCTGCTCCTGACAGCCCCACTGCTGGCATCCCCACCGCAGGCTGGAGAAAATGGCCCCAGGAACAGCATCCCCACGCCACACTGCTACCATCGCCCCCAGTACCTGCATCTCCCACCACACTACGAGCAACCCCCACAAGTACCTCCCAGGGACCCCCACAGAGGGACACCCCAGGGGCTCTCTTAGGAAAATCTCATGCCCTAACTATTGCAGCAATTAGTCATGAGAGTATGAAATTGGATCAAGCTCCTGAAGATAGACAGATATACATCTAGTTGACGTTGTATAGTGCACAGTCATGGTTCAGTCAGCAGGACTAAAGGCCCCCAGCTCACTGCAAGGAGGAGAAGGACAGCCCCCACCCTGAAGAAGAAAGGATGCCCCTGGATGACCCAGCTCACGTCAGCATCCCAGCCCCTCCGACACCTCTGTGAAACCCTCCCCTTATCTGCCATCAGAGATCAGGATCTGCAGCCAGACCAACTCCAGGGATGCCAAGATCAACAAAGAAGCAGATGGATGATGACGCCACAGAATTGGAGTTGCTTTGCAGAACAGCAGCCTGTGTGTGTGTTAAGCAGAGACTAGTCAAATTGCATTGGACCTGAATGCTTGAAAAGCATAAGAAGCATCTGTAAAACCGCATTTGTGGTGCCGCAGTTTGAATGGGACGGCTCATGCGCACAAATGCAAGAATTCCTCTTGTTATGCTATACTCTGCGTCCCAGCTTCTCTCCTCGTCAGCATAGCCCACTTGCCAAATTCTCGTGACAGCTCCCCATCATGGCTGAACGGTAACGGTACCGGCACCGGTTCCACCACAGTTGGGAGCAGCAGTTGCCCCCCAATGCACAGAGGGGAGGACAAAAACAACCCAAAAGTGCCCTAACCCCCCACGCCCCAATCCCAACCACTAGGGCAGGATGGGACAGCACAGGCATGTTGGCATCACAGGGCCACTGGTGCTGGCCCCATCCCTTCCCCGTGGACAGGCAATTCGCCTCCCCCAAAACATCATGCTTGGGATGGGAGACCACTGGGATAGCAAACCACCATTGGGATGGGAAATCATCACTGGGACGGGGAACCATCGTGGGGCTGGGAAACCAACACTGAGGGCAGGAAATTAGCAGCAGGATGGAAAATCATGGAGGTGGGAAGTTGTCGTGGTATGAAAAATCAAAGCATTGCAAGGCTGGCTGAAGCAGGTGCTGGCAGAATGATCGCCATGGGGACGGACCCCTCAGAATGCTGTTTGCCCCAAACCAACCCCACACTGCCCAACTGCCATGGCAGGTAGAGCAGCAGGCTCACGCTCCTCCTGGTGCTCCTGCCCTCCGGGTAACCCCCCAACCACCTCTGCCCACCAGCATCTCAGGATGGGGGTCTGGGTCTCTGTGGAGAGGCTGAAGGACCTGGACTTCTTTCTCCTGGTGAAGTGGAGGCTCAGGGCACTATAGTAGTAGCGTGCAACTGCTTGAAGAGCAGCTTCAGAGGTGATGGAGCTTTTCCTGGTAGTGGGAAGAGAAGGAAGCCTCCACAAAGTGCAGCTTGGAAGGTTCAGACTGGATGTGAGGAAAAAGAAATGTCACTGAAAGGGTAGCCTTGTGGTGCAAGAGGGACCCAGAGGGAGTCTGGATCAGCCCATGGCTTTGTGTTTCAAGGGAAAGCCAGCAAGGGTGGAGAGCCATCAGTGAAGCTATAGAAATGCTGGGCTGAGAGCTAGGTGGGAAGGCAAGATGGATGTCAAGAGCCTGAAGGGAAAGAGGTGCAGGCATGGGACAGCGTAGGACAGCCTGCAGCAGAGATGGCCAAGGGCTCTAGCAAGGCTGAAAGGCCCAACAGGACCGAGGTCTTTGTCCTCTTGGCTCTGGCAGCTGCCTCTGGCACCGAGGCCTACCAGGCAAAAGTTGTTTTGAGGCTCTGGCCTTTGTTTCTCCTCAGCCCTGCCTGGGGAGGCCGGGAGGTGGTGTACAGTTTTCCTACACTTGGCATTGCTCACCCTCACACCCCACTGCCCCCAGGAAGAGCCCTGAGCCATGCGGGAGGGACAGGATCTGCCTTCCCAGGGCCTGCGGATGAGGGCTTGGCCTTTCTGCTTCACAGAAGAAACCAAAGGGTTTGCTCAGCATTACAGCTGCCTGCACAGAGCCTTTGCCTACCTGCAATCATGGCCTCCAATTACCTGCTCTAAAGAGTCCCTGGGGAGGCTTTGTCAGTAATGGTCCTCATGGGGCCCATTAATGCTTCCAGATACTTTGGGTTCAGCTTCTGACTTGGACTTCTTGAGCAGTTTGTTCAATCTCCTCTCGGTATCTGAGGTTCAAGGCCTCAGGCCCAAATACACCATGGGGCTCATTAAAATACAGAAAGCCCTAACGAGCCCTGTCTCTTCCTGTGATTTTCTCCAAGTCTTCACGACTTGTACAGCTCATTAGAGAGGTTTCCTAGGGTAGTTAAGGCGAAAGATTTCAAAGTGCATCTAATAAAAATGAATTTTGTTTTAAAGGATATTTTTTATTAATTCTGAGGTTAAAGAAGAGGTGAGAGTCCGCTCGGGAGGTCTGGACAGGTAGGAAAAGCAGTCCCTTGAGGTCTGACACTGTATGGACAACTTTGCTCCTCACCTCCCAAACGTCCCCTTTTCTGTCATTGGCCACCTGGGACTTGCATCACTGTTCCTTGCATCAGACTTCTGCACTCATCTCCGTAGCTGGATGCTACAGGTCCTCTGCACCATCTCCCACCTGCTCTCCTTCGAGAACTGGCTGCACACAGGCACAGGAGAATTTTTCCTATTTGCAAGTAAAGAAAAGCCGGATAAAGTTTCACAAACAATAAAACACACTCTGTATCCATCTGCTAAGTACAAGCTGCCTCTAAGGAGGTTGCCTTTCTACAAGGGATAATCTTATGAGAAATGTTTTAGATAGATAGGTGCAAACAGATAGATAGGAAAACAACTAAAGTGTTGGTTAAAGAGACAATTAGACTACTGAGAGACAGGCAAGCTTTGAACTCCCTGAGGCTTAAGGCAGTCGCATTGGTGAGAGGTATCTGAATGAACAAAGATTAAGGGGAGGAGAAAACGGGAGAAAAATGGCAAGGGCCTTTGCCTAGGCAGTCTGCATCCGCAAAGATGATTTTAGAAATGGCCACTGTATCAGGATAGGTGAAAGTATATGAAAGACTAGTGAAACTAAATCCACTGTATAAGAGGCAGAATAGTGGTAAGGAAGTTACAGGGGAAGACTGGCATTTCTTGGAGTATCCCTTTTGAGAGGTCACGGGACTGGCGAAGATCTTATGTGAGTGAGGACAAGCAAGTGCTGCACCCATCTTTGAAGGCAGCCAGAAGTGCAAGCCAGGGCACCGCAGGCTGTACAAGCTCACTTTGGTGAGGAGGGAGCCACTGAATGCCTCCTCATGGCTGACATGTCTGGACAGCTAAAAGAGAAGAACATGTCCAAAAGCAGTTGGCATGGACTCCCCAAGGGTAAATCATGCCTCGCCAGCCTGATTGCCTTCTGACTGCACAGCTGAGATGCTCTGCAGGCCACCTCCTTTGATAGCACGTAATGAAAGGGACAGGCCAGAAAGCCAAGGAAGCGTGATGGAGCATTTGCAATGAAGCTGGCCACAGTGGGTGAGACCTAGAGCCTTCAGCAACTGCCCTTTCATGATGGCAATGCTGTTATGGATGTCAGCTCTGCCACAGAAGCACCCATTGCTTGTCCCTGCCTGCTGGCACAAACTGCCACCCACCAGGACTACATCAAGCTGCCAGTGCTCTCAGGCCTTACACCAACAGAAGGGCTCAGAAGGAGAGAGTGGAAGTGGAAAGTGAGCAGCTCGGAAAGACCAAGTGCTGGTGCTGCCTGGCAGTGCTGCTGTGCCAGGACTCTTTTCCCCTCCACCTCTGCACACAGGCACTGCCCCTGCAGCTCCAGAGAAGGTCTCAATAAAGGACCTTGGACAAACAAGTCACTGAGGGGTCGTTTATTTTGTTTTAAAACACAGAGAGCACGGCTCATCATTACACAGTCTCTGGGTCACACAGGACAGGTAGATACTGACTTAGGAATGTTACGAGTAATGGCATTTCATTGCGGACAATATGATTAAAACTAACAAAAGTTAAAAACTGAACCAGACCAACTGCCAAAGTCAGGCTGATCCTATAGTGCTTTACATTGTGAGTGATATACAGAAGAAAATGGGCAGTTTATTGCTGCTTAAAACCATCCAGTCATCAGCTTCCACACTGCATCCTTGAGCTCCTGGTTCCTCATGCTGTAGATGAGGGGGTTCACTGCTGGAGGCACCACTGCGTACAGAACTGCCACCACCATATCCAGGGATGGAGAGGAGAAGGAGTGTGGCTTCAGGTAGGCAAAAAATTATGTCCTGAGAAACAGGGAGACCACAGCCAGGTGAGGGAGGCATGTGGAAAAGGCTTTGTGCCGTCCCTGCTCAGAGGGGATCCTCAGCACGGCCCTGAGGATCTGCACGTAGGACGCCACAATGAAAACAAAACACCCAAATCCAAAAGAGGCAGTAAACACAAGAAGTCCAACCTCCCTGTGGTAGGCATCTGAGCAGGAGAGCTTGAGGATGTGGGGAATTTCACAGAAGAACTTGTCCAGGACATTGCCTTGGCAGAGGGGTAGTGAAAATGTATTAGCAGTGTGCAGCACAGCATGGAGAAACCCAGTGCCCCAGGCAGCTGCTGCCATGTGGACACAAGCTCTGCTGCCCAGGAGGGTCCCATAGTGCAGAGGTTTGCAGATGGCCACGTAGCGGTCATAGGCCATGATGGCTAGCAGAGAATACTCTGTCAAAAAGAAAAAGACAAATACAAAGACTTGGGCAGCACACCCTGAGAAAGAGATGGCCCTGGTGTCCCACAGGGCATTGGCCATGGCTTTGGGGAGAGTGGTGGAGATGAAACCAAGGTCTGTGAGGGAGAGGTTGAGGAGGAAGAAGTACATGGGGGTGTGGAGGCGGTGGTCGCAGGCAACGGCAGTGATGATGAGGCCGTTGCCCAGGAGGGCAGCCAGGTAGATGGCCAGGAAGAGCCAGAAGTGCAAGAGCTGCAGCTCCCGCGTGTCTGCCAATGCCAGTAGGAGGAACTGGGTGATGGAGCTGCCATTGGACATTTGTTCTCTGTGGGCATGGGGACCTGTCCAAGAAGGAAAACACAATGACAAGTTAGGGGAGACTTCTTAGAGGTAAAGCCCACGCCATTTCTCATCGCAATCCCCCTCCCTGAGCTGAATGAGGAATGTTTCAGAAAATTTTTCAACGCTACCAATTGAATGACATGGTGCCTCACAGCTTGGGCACCTAGTTCCCATGAAGACACCTCCAGGAGAGGACCCTGAGCGCTGGTGTCAGAACAGAAGCTGACCTGCAGCCCCACCACAGCCCCACAGAGGAAGAGCACAATAGAAATGTGGGGAAAGAGGGAAGAAAATTGCAAAGCTCCAAAAAAAAAAAACAAAGCAAGAACAGAAAGGGAGACGGGAATGCTGTGGAGCCTTCTCCTTACCCTGTTTTGCTCTCCACCTCACTGACACTGACACTGTAGGGCAGTCGCTTTTTCTGTGTTGTTCTGTGTTCATTGTAGGACACGTGCACTTACACTCGACTGGAGGTCCAGCTGCCAAGGATGTGACTCATGCCCTGGATCCCATGGCCTTGGGGGAACAGGCTTTGCTGGGTGGGAGAGGAGACCCTTTAAATCAGGCTTGGGACTCTAAAACTGAGGCTTTGGACCTTCAAAAGCAGAACTGGGGTCTTAAAAATGATGCTCTGCACCCTTTAAATGCATCCTTGAACCTTAAAAGTGAGGCTTGGAAATATTGCAATGAGGGTGTGGACCCTGAAAAGCTTTCAATCTTAGAATCAAAGTTTTGTACTCTAAAAATGAAGCTTTGGGCCCTAAAAATGAGGCTGTGAGCCTTTAAAAGAGGTGTTTGGACTCTAAAAATGAGGGTTTGGACACTCCAGATGTGGCTTGGGCCCTCAAAACGACTGTCTGGATCCTCAAAATGCCACCTTGGAGCCTGAAACTCAGGCTTTAGAAAGTCAAAATGCGGCTTTCGAGTCTAACAAGGAGACTTTGCAATCTGAAACAGAGTCTTTGGACCGCTAACATGAAGCTTTGAAGTCCAAAATGACGCTCTGGGAGCAAAACTAAGACTTTAGAAAGTAAAAATGAGGCCTTGGACCCTCTAAATGTAGCTTTGGACCCTGAAAAGAGGCTTGGTGCCCTAAAAGTGAGAGTTTAAACCCTAAAAATGAAACTGTGGGCCCCCAAAAAGGCTATGCATAATAAAAGAGAGGTTTGGAACAAAAAAATGATGATCTTGGCCTTCAGAAGGACTCTTTGGGCACTAGAACAGATGGGCTAGATGCTACAAATGACACTTGGGACCCTGCAAATGAGGGGAACCCATTGGTTCCTCTGTGGCCCCAAGAACTGAAGCTTTGGTCCTGAATATAGGGCTTTGGGCACCCCAGTGAAGGCTTTGAGCTGTCAAAGGGGGCTTTGGAGCCTAGAAATGAGAGTTTGGACCATTAAAAGGGGATTTTGGGCCTTAAAAGTGGGGCTTGGAAAATGAAATGGAGGTTTTGAACTCTGAAATGAGACTTTGTGCCCTAAAATGATGCTTTGGTACCACAACCTAAGGCTTTGCACCCTAAAAATGGGGTTTTGGAGGCTCAAAATGAGGCTTGGGACATGAAACAAATGAGGCTTTGTAGCCTAAATGAGGAGTTTGGACCCTCAAATGAGGCTTTGGACCCACCAAATGAGCATTTGGGCTGTCAAAATGAGGCTTTGGTCCCCGTCCAAATTGCAGACTGGATCTAAAAAGGAGGCTATGGTTCCTGAAAGCGAGGCTTTGGTCCCAGAAAAGGAGGCTTTAGAAGCTAAAACTGAGGGTTGGAGCCCAAAAATGAGCCTTTGGACCCTATGAAGAAGGCTTTGGAGTCTGGGAATGAGGCTTTGGACCTTCAAAGTCAGACCTGGGGACTTAAAAATGATGCTCTGGGCCCTTGAAATGAGTCATTGAATCTTAAAATGGGGCTTGGAAATTGTAAATGAGGGTTTAGACCCTGAAAATGAGGGTTTGGACCATCAAAAGGAGGCTTTCAAGCCTAGAATCAAGGCTTTGTACTCTAAAAATGAAGCTTTGAGCCCTAAAAGAGGGGGTTGAACCCTGAAAATGAGGGTTCGGACACTCCAGATGCAACTTGGGCCCTCAAAACAAACAGCTGCATCCTAAAACTGAGCTTTTGGAGCCTGGAATTAGGCTTTGGAAAGTTAAAATGTGGCTTTGGAGTCTAAAAAGGAGATTTGCAATCTGAAAGGGAGCCTTTGGACCATAAAAATGTGGCTTTGGAGCCTAAAAAGAGACTTTGGACCCTAAAATGAGCCTTTGATCCCTAAAAGTGAGGCTTTGGGCCATAGAAATGAGGCTTTGGATTCTAAGGTGAAAATTTGAACCTTAAAAATGAGGCTTTGGGCCTTAAAGTGAGCATTTGGACCATAAAAGGAGGGGTTGGATCCTGAAAAGGAGGCTTTGGGCCCTGAAAAGGAGACTTTGGGCTCTGTAACCAGTTTTGAACCTTAAAACTGTCCCTGCTCATGACGCTCAGGGCAGTTTACAGAGTTCTTCATCTGAATGATTCGAGTCCTGTGCCATAGGGAGAACTCCGTCTCTCTCTCCTCCTTCTGCTGTGTTTACGAGATCTCCACTGACGTGGAGATATTGGCCGTTGCCTCATGTTCAGCCCCACGTTGCCTGACAGCATTCAGGGAATCTGCTGACTTTCATGTTCAAATCCAGGCCCACGGAGCTCCATGAGGTGCCAGGGCTACACGAGGTGCCAGGAAACAACGTGATTTATCCTTTGTACAGTCCAACAGAAACAACGTTCTCATGAGAACTTGTTGCTGCACTGTTAGGTGCAGGCAAAGCCAGGCAGGTGGCCTACTGGCCAGTGGAGAGTGGGAGCTGCCGGCAGGCTCCTCGGTGGCAATGAGCTGCCGAGGTTGTCCTGCGGCCCAGGGATCTGTGCAGCACAGCACAGGCGTGAAGACCACACTGTGCATGCAGCACAGCCCAGCCCAGCAGGAGCTGCTCAGGTTTCCCCGTGAGAAGGCTGTCCTCCAGCCTGGTGCCACAGCTGAGGTGCTGCGGCCCACACGTGCACTGCCAGGAAGAGCTGTAGGCCCACTGCTTGTCACACAACTGTCACCTGTTTTGATTAAATGAGTAGAATAGCATAGCATAGCATAGCATATAAACCAGAGCAGAGCAGAAGAGTTTAATTCGAGGGGACCTACAATGATCATCTACTCTGACTGCCTGACCAATTCAGGGCTGACCAAAAGTTAAAGCAAGTTATTAAGGGCATTGTCCAAATGCCTCTTAAACACTGAGAGGCTTGGGGCATCGACCGCCTCTCTAGGAAGCCTGTTGCAGGGTTTGACCACCCTCTCAGTACAGACATGTTTCCTGATATCCAGTCGAAACCTCCTCTGGTGCAGCTTTGAGCCATTCCCACGTGTCCTATCACCGGATCCCAGGGAGAAGAGATCAGCACCTCCCTCTCCACGTCCCCTCCTCAGGCAGCTGGAGAGAGCCACGAGGTCGCCCCTCAGCCGCCTTCTCTCCAAACTAGACAAGCCCAAAGCCCTTAGCTGCTCCTCAGAGGACATGCCTTCCCGCCCTTTCACCAGCTTTGGTGCCCTCCTCTGGATGCATTCAAGGACCTGAACATCCTTCTCCAATGGTGGGGCCCAGCACCGCACACAGTATTCCAGGTGAGGCCTCACCAACACTGAATGCAGCAGGATAATCCCCTCTGCTGACCGGCTGGTTTTGCTGTGTTTGATGCACCCCAGAACACGGTTTGCCCTCCCGCCTGCCAGGGCACACTGCTGACTGCTGTGGAGCCTGCTGTCGACCAGCACCCCCAGATCCCTTTCTGCAGGGCCACTCTTTTCCCAATTTATACTTGTGCCCGCTGTTACTGCATCCTGGGTGCAGAATCTGGCATTTTGACTTGTTCCATTTCATCCCATTAATCATAGCCCAATGCTCCAATCTACCTAGATCCCTCTGCAAGGCCTCTTGTCCCTCGAGAGAGTCAACAGCACCTCCCAGTTTGGTATCATCAGCAACCTTGCTAGTGGTTCATTCGACTCCTGCACGCAGATGATCGATAAGCATATTGAACAGAACTGGCCCTCAGGATTGAGCCCTGAGGAAGACCGCTGGGGACCAGTGGCCAGCCAGATGCAGCCCCATTCACTGCGACCCTTTGAGCTCTGCCCTTCAGCCAGTTCTTCACCCAGCGCACCGTGAACCCGCTCATCCCCCAGTTGGACAACTTGTCCAGAAGGATGCTGTGAGGGACAGTACCAAAAGCCTTACTAAAATCCGGGAAATCTACACCCACCACCTTGCCTTCATCCACTAGGATGGTGACCTTATCCCAGAAGGATATCAAATGAGTTCAACGGGACTTGTATTTAACATGGGTTCACAAAGGGGAAGGGAAAGTCCAGAGGTCCCTTCCAACCTCAACATTTCTGTCATTCTGTGAGGAGAAAGGAGAAAGGAGAAAACTCCTGGGGGCTTGTGGCAGGCAGGGGAGGGAGCTGAGGTCCCTTCCAGCCCCAGCACTACAAATCCAGCATGAGATGCCCCCATTGACTCAGCTGATTGCCTTCCCTCAGCATGGCTGAAGGAGCTGCCTCCCTGGCAGTCTCCAGGTGTCCTGCCTCATGATGGGCCAAGGCAGGGGGATTCTCAGAGCTAACTGTGTCTGGGAGAGGAGAAAGGCCACTGCTGCAAAGAAACCTCTCTGCAGAGGTGAGACAGGCAACATCGGTCTCTTCCCAAGCAGGTTCCTGGGGAGCCCCAGGGACACCTGGAGGGAGCGCCGAGCGGAGTGGGGGGCAGAGAAAGTGACGTCTTGGGCAGGTGCCCTCCTCCGGGGCTGAGACAGGCTCCTGGGGTGGAGGGAGCTCCTGGGAAGCAGGCAGCAGTGCAGAGAGACAGCTCTGCCAAGGAGCAACTCCTCTGCCAAGCGCAGCAGGGCTCTGGGCAAAGGAGTAGGGCAGAGCGAGATTAAAGGCAGGCTGGAGTGGGAGGAGAGAGGAGAGCTGCAAGGGAAGAAACCTTTCCAGCCCTTGACATGGGAAGTCTCTTGGTGCAGGGCAATGCAGCTGCCGTTGCGGGAAGGGTCTCCAAAAGCGTTCACAGCCTCCAGGGTCTGTCAGGAGGCCTCCCAGCCCAGGGGCTCATGTTAGACAAGGGGGAAGGGGTGAAGGCAGGGTGTGCAGCCAGAGCTGCCCAGGGCATTTCAGAGGGCACTCTTGCAGAGGAAGAGCAAGGCAGGGGATACCTTAACGCTAAAGAGCTTTCCTGAGGCCGTGCTTCCAGTTTCCTGCTGTTTCAGGACAAAGGGAAAAGGTGCTGCTGCATTTGGCGAGGGAGCCTGAGAGTCCTGAGCTGCCATGCTGAGAAATCAGTAGGTCTGGTAGGAGCCAAGGCAACTGCTTCCATCCACTCCTCTACCTCCAGAGAGCACCAGCATCACCTTTGCTGGCCTCAGCAGGGTTTGTCTGGCCTGCTCCTTACTGCCTGCAAGTGGGGAGTACCTCTAGAGAGTTCCTGAAACTGGGAGGTTTCTTCAGGTCAGAGCTGAGCAGACAGGAGTGGGTGATGGGGTCGGTGATCCCTGACAGGGAAAAACTGGAGGGCAGAGAAACAGTTCCCGGCAAGGAGAGCTCCAGGCAGCAGAGACATGGGCAGAGAGCTCTAGGAAACTCCAACCCCAAATGGCATGGGAGGGAGAATTTGGGAAGCTCCCTGTCATGCCCTCCAATGCAGACACCTGCCTCTGCGCAAGACCCCTGCTCTCGTCTCCCACCCAGCACAGCCTCTGCCCTCAAGGCTGTGTGGTCCAGGGCAGGAGTTGCCTCCTCTGCAGCCAGAGCTCTGGCACAGCAGAGGGGCATCTCTCCTGACACGTGGCCGCTTCCCTCTGCAGGGCAAAGGGGCTGAGAGCGACTGCCCTGCGCTTTTGCTAACTGGGAGGTGCTGTGCTCTGCTGGGTAAGGAGAAGGCTTTCCTGAGTGCCCGGACGCCTCTCCTCTCCTTGCTTCCCTTAGGAGGAGAGTCACAGAGTTCTTCTTTGTTCCTGCCCCTGCTTGTGCTGCTCTTCTTCCTGCTCGTGGGGTCCCTGGCAGTAACGGTGGTGGTGTGGGGCAAGGGGTGGGGGTGTGGAGTGCCTGCTCTGGCCCTGACCTGGAGGGCGCTGCCCTGGAGGTGTTTCCATGGGACCAAGGTGCCCAAGCCCTCTCTTCGTTTTCCAGGCTCCAGACACTGCACTCAGTGCTTGGGCAATGAGGCACTGCTTCCCTTAGCAGACAGCACCGTAAGACACCTGATTATGCTGGGCAGGGAGTCCTGCGGGGCTGTGAGCATCCCTCCAGAAGGGCACAGCTCTCCTGCAGGACCTTGGAGATGTCTGAGAGCACCCGATCTGCCCATGCCAATCAGCATCCTTGCCCTGTCCTCTTCCTCATACTCCGCAGAGCTGTGCTGGAAAGGAGAGGTGTTTTGAACTCTGCACCTGGAACAGGACCCCTCTGCTCCCAGGACAGTCCAGTGTCTTTTCCAGAGCAACGTCTGGGTGCAGTCGTCCTGCAGCTGAGAGCGGTGCAAGCCCAGAGCAGCTGGGCACCAGGCTGATGGACAGAGCAGCCCTCCTGCATGGGAGCACTGACGCAGGTTTGCACTGAGAGCAACGGGGCAACGGGGGAATGTGACCCTTTCCAAGACCATTTCCCAAGTGGGATGGGCGTGTCTGCATACTAAAACACAGTGTACCGACACACGTTTGCTGCGCCTCATCTCCCACCTTCCTCTGGGGAAGAAAGCGTCCTTCTGGGCTTTTTGCCCTCCGCTCTAGTGCAGCACAGGGAACTCCTCCCCAGGAAGCCTCCCTCCAAACACCCTGGGCTGTTGCTGCCTCCATGGGTCCTTGCTGGAAAGCAGGGCTGACCCTTCCGGAGCCCCTGGGGAGAGGGCACGGCTCTGCACAGCACACTCAGCCAGCACAAACCAGAGCTGAAGCCTTGGAGCTGTGTAACAGTTCCCCAGGAAAGAAAAACACCCTTAGGTATTGCACAATGAATGAATGAAATTTGGCTCAGAGAAGCTTCTCTGAATTTTTCTCTTTTCTCTCCTTTGGCAGTTTCCATGCCCAGACGCAGCAAATGTCCAATGGCAGCTCCACGAACGAGTTCCTCCTCCTGACATTTACAGACACACAGGAGCTGCAGGTCTTACCCTTCTGGCTCTTCCTGGCCATCTACCTGGCTGCCCTCCTGGGCAACGGCCTCATCATCACCGCCATAGCCTGCGACCACCGCCTCCACACCCCCATGTACTTCCTCCTCAACCTCTCCCTTCTTGACCTGGGCTCCATCTCCACCACTCTCCCCAAAGCCATGGCCAATGCCCTGTGGGGCATCAGGGCCATCTCCTACTTGGGATGTGCTGCACAGCACTTTTTCTTTCTCTTCTTGTTTGGAGGAGAGTATTTTCTTCTCACTGTCATGGCCTATGACCGCTACGTGGCCATCTGCAAACCCCTGCACTACGGGACCCTGCTGGGCAGCAGAGCTTGTGTCCACATGGCAGCAGCTGCCTGGGGCACTGGGTTTCTCCATGCTGTGCTGCACACGGCCAACACATTTTCCCTACCTCTCTGCCAAGGCAATGTCCTGGACCAGTTCTTCTGTGAAATCCCCCAGATCCTCAAGCTCTCTTGCTCAGATGCCTACCTCAGGGAAGTGGGGCTTATTGTGGTTAGTGTCTGTTTCGCATTTGGGTGTTTTGTTTTCCTTGTGTTGTCCTATGTGCAGATCCTCAGGGCCGTGCTGAGGATCCCCTCTGAGCAGGGACGGCACAAAGCCTTTTCCACGTGCCTCCCTCACCTGGCCGTGGTCTCCCTGTATGTCAGCACTGCCATGTCTGCCTACCTCAAGCCCTCCTCCATCTCCTCTCCAGTTCTAAATCTGGTGGTGGCAGTTCTGTATTCAGTGGTGCCTCCAGCAGTGAACCCCCTCATCTACAGCATGAGGAACAAGGAGCTGAAGGGTTCCGTGAAGAAACTTTTGACTGGATGCTGTTAATCGGCAAGAAACTGCCCATCTTCTTTGGCAAATCTCATTGCACTTGTAATGTAACTCATTATAGGCTGAGACTTTCTTGGGTAGTTTGGTTTTGGCTTTTCTTAGTTGTAATAATGCTGTCCACAAACAAAGTGCTTGTCTTCATCTGTTTCAATATCCACCTGTTTTTTGTGATCCAGACTGTGTAAATGAGGAGCCGTGCTCTCTGTGTGTTTAAACAAAATAAAGGACCCTTCAGCACCTTGTTTATCTGAGATCCTTCCCCTCAGACCTTTGTAAAGCTGCAGGTGGAGTACCTTGGTGCAGAGGTGGAGAACCTTGGTGCAGAGGTGGAGAGGAAAAACAGCCCTGGCACAGCAGCACTGCCAGGGAGCACCAGTTCTTGGTCTTTCCCAAGCTGCTCTCTTTCCACTTCCACACTCTCCTTCTCAGCCCTTGTGTTGCTGCACGGTCGGAGTGCTCTGGCAGCTTGGTCACAGTCCTGTGGTGCGGCAGTCCTGTGACCGCAGGCACGGACAGGCAATGGGCACCTCTGTGACAGAGCTGGCCTCCATAATAGCGTTTCAGATTAGCTATTAGGAAAAATTTCCTCACGGTGAGAATGGTTAGGCATTGGAACAGACTGCCCAGGGAAGTGGTACAATCACAGTCCTGGAAGTATTCAGAAAACCTGTGGATATGGATATGGTGCTTAAGGACATGGCTTAGAGGTGGACCAGGCAGTTAGGTTAAGAGGCTGGACTCGATGATCTCAGAGGTCCTTTCCAACCTGAACGCTTCTATGATTCTATGAAAAAGGATCTTCTGAGGGCAGTGCCTGAAGGCTTAGGTCTTCTTTCAAAGTGGCTCGAGAGAACATGCCCAGAGAAGTGCCCAGGAGAGGAAAACCCTTGTGAACAGCTCAAGTGTGTGAGTGTGCAGGTTTGAGGCACACAGCAGTGTCATGGACGCTCATGGGAGACTTCAGTCGTTGGCACCCAAGAATGTCTCCTCGCACAGACAGGCCTCCTGGGAGAGACGTGAAGGACCAGCAGAGCAGGCTCTGGTCTGTGCCTGTGTGTGCTGGACACCCCATCCAAAGCACACACCATACGGGCTGCTATGAAGAAAATTAACCCTATCCCAGCCACACCCAGTACACCGAAGCTGGGTGGTGCCTGTCACACAATGAGTCTGAATGGGGAGGGGGTTCCTGGATAGGCCCTGTGCTGTCCATGTCAGCTGCATGCAGTTGGGCTGGAGAGCCCTGGCATCTCATGTAGCTCTGCAGGCCTGTATTTGGGTATTAAATTAAGATTCAGGTGTCCTGAATTAGGTTAGGCAATGGAGGGATGCACATGAGACAACTGCCAAAGGAGATGTAGATAATACAACTGATGGAGAAAAGAAAGAGAGACTTAGCTCTCCTTGGGCCACATGACCGCATTTGGTCTGCTGAAGACCTCTATAGGCTGCCCTGGACATAAGCAACTGTTACGGGTTCAGTTGTCCTACATGTGGGCATCTGCTGTCAATTTACCTGGACAATGGAATTTCCCACCAGCCTCCAAGGTGATGCCCCCAGATGCTGCCCTGTCTCTATGGACTGCTGCATTACAGCTGACAGTGACCAGCATGCATCTTGGTCACCTCCTGAACCTCAAATGTCACCAGGTGTTTGTGTCTGAACAGCTCACTCCTGGTCTCCATCTCCAGTAATTAGCATGGGAGCTGAGACAAGAAGCTCACATGCAGGTGCCTGTTTTGTGCACACCTGAACTATGCAAGAGGAATCCCAGCTCCTGGGGGTTATGGTCTGCATGGGAGGGAGCTGAGACCCCTTCAGTAGTGTAAGAGAAACTACACTACTGGAAGTAAGTCTCTATCCCCAGCTGTGGGAGGGAACATCAGTGGTTGCTTCAGCCTGTTTCACAGCAGGTTTCCCTGGAGCCCCAGGGACACCTGGAGGGAGCCCAGGGGAGCAGAGAAAGTGCTGCCTTGGGCTGGGCCTCTGCTGCTGAGCTGGGCTGGGCTCCTGGGCTGGAGGGAGCTCCTGGCAAGGAGCAGCTCCTCTGCAAAGCACAGCAGGGGGAGGGCACAGCCTGCAAGTGCAAGGGGACAGGAGAGACGTGCGAGAGATGTTACAGGCACTGTGTAGTGGGAGAATGCTGAGAGTTCACTGGTGGAGAAATCTACACAGTCCTTGACACAGTAAGTCTCTGGCTTCAGGGTGATACACAAGTGTCCTGGAGGGGCCTCCTAGAGCTGGCACATCTTGCTGCAGCTAGGATCGGGCAGGATGGCGCTCAGGGTTTCTTTATTGTGGAGAAGGACATGCTCCAGAGCAGGGCTTCCCTGCAGCACCATAAGGAACAGGGCATGAAAGCTCCCTTCTCCCGGGGATGTCTGCAAGGGTGGGAAGCTGGGTGTGCACTGAGGGGTGCCCAGGGCTGTCCTTCAGAGCAGGGTCCCTGCACCCCAGGGGCTGCGTGCTGGGGCAGGGGCTCTGTCGCCTGCCAGGGTCAGCACTCAGCCTGCCCAGGGAGCTCCCCACAATGCTACAGGGAGAAGCTGTGGGTGGAAGGTGTGCTAGCTGGCAGGGCAGGGTCCTTCTGCAGTGGAGAGGGTGCTGCATGGGTCAGAGCTGCTCACAGCTCCCGATCAGCCCAGGGCATTTGCAGAGGGTCCTTTTGAAGAAGGACATCGAGGCAGTATTTACCTGAAAGCGAAGGAGTCTGTGCTTTGAGTTTTCCACTCTTTGTTGGCTGGGGGGCAGTGGCAGATGGGAATTTACTTCTTCGCTCTGGCGAAGGCACAAAGACCCCAGTTCTCATGAAGACTTCTCTGAGCTGCTCCTGAGCCCCTGCACACACAGAGATGCCCCTGGGCAGTGCCCTGCTGCCAGGAGGGGCCTGCAGGGCAGAGCTGAGCATGCAGTGGGCAGGCTGGGGTCTGTGAGCACCAAAAGGGAGGAGATGTGGGGACAGAGAAACATCTGCCGGCAGGGAGAGCTCCAGGCAGCAGAGCCATGGGCAGGGAGTGAGAGGGAGCTGCTGCCAGAAATGCTGTGGGAGGGGGGGTTAATACACCCGCGTGCCATGACCTGCACTGCAGATGCCTTCCCCGGAGCAAGCCCCCGACCTCTTCTGCCACCCAGCAGAGCCTTCACCGCGAAGGCCATGTGGTCCACGGCATGAGTTAGCTCCTTGACAGATGGACCCCTGACGAACCTCCTGAGTACCCATCTGTTTGTCCCTGTACTGCCTCCATGAACAGGAGGATTGGGGAATTTCTCCATTTTTCCTCTCCTCTTCATGTTGCCTTTGTTCCCAGCTAAGGTGGGGGCTCCGGGCAATGCTGGTTGCAGGGCTGAGTGAGCCAACTCTCCATTCAGGTCTCAGGATCCTTCGGACATTCAGTTATTTCCCGGGGGGGTCCTGCTGGGCTGCAGGCTGCCTTCCAGAAGGGCACAGCTCTCCCATGCCATCTCTGTGTTACCTGGCAGCCCCTCAGTACTAAGGCCATGGAAATGCTGCTGGAAGGCTGTATGCAAGCAGCGGTAATGAGCCCTCTGTGGCCCTGGCTGCGAGGGGAGAGCTGAGATATTCCTCAGGTAGGATGAGACAGTAGGAGCAGTTTGGAGACCTGCACTTGGGAGCTGGATTCACCTGCTCTCACCATTGTCCGCTTTCTTCTCAGGGGAACATCTAGGTATAATTGTCCTCCAGCTCAAAGAAGTGGCAGCCTAGGGCAGCTGAGACCAGGCTGGTGGACAGACTGGCTGTCCTCACTCTGCATGAAGGGATAGTCCTTTGGCTTCACAGAACCCACAAGGTTTCTCTTGGAGACAAGCAGAAATGCCAAGGATTTCTGCCTTAAAAATACCACTCACTGTGATGGGGCAACTAGAAGCAGATAAACAAAACAAAATCCCCACAGCTCTTCTCTGCAGTTCAGTGAATTGGGAGTGACAATGCTGAAAAGCTCTTTAAGACCACGAGTGGATTAACATCACTCCCAGTTTGTATTTCTCTCTTGTTGTAGGGCAGAACTGACTCCTCCAGAGCCCAGAGCAGAGCCCCCTGCTTTGTGGGGCATCCTCAGCCAGCACCCACCAGTGTTCACAAAAGGGACCAGCCAAAAGTTTTCTGAAAGGGGAGAGGCAATTTGGGGGGTTTCCATAAGAACTGGAATAAGTTTTGCTGTGAGATGTCTACCCTAACTTGTCACTGCCTTTTCCTCCTGGAACAGGTCCCAGTGCCCAGAGGAAGCCAACCTCTCCCTCCTCGACCTGGGCTCCATCTCCACCACTCTCCCCAAAGCCATGGCCAATGCCCTGTGGGACACCAGGGCCATCTCCTACTTGGGATGTGCTGCACAGGTCTTTTTTTTCTTTTTCTGTGCTACAGCAGAGTATTGTCTTCTCACTGTCATGGCCTATGACCGCTATGTGGCCATCTGCAAACCCCTGCACTACGGGACCCTGCTGGGCAGCAGAGCTTGTGTCCACATGGCAGCAGCTGCCTGGGGCACTGGGTTTCTCAACACTCTCCTGCACACTGCCAACACATTTTCGCTACCCCTCTGCCAAGGCAATGCCCTGGACCAGTTCTTCTGTGAAATCCCCCACATCCTCAAGCTCTCCTGCTCAGGTGCCTACCTCGGGGAAGTTGGGGTCCTTGTAGTTACTGCCTGTTTAGGATATGGGTGTTTTGTATTCATTGTGGTGTCCTATGTGCAGATCTTCAGGGCTGTGCTGAGGATCCCCTCTGAGCAGGGACGCCACAAAGCCTTTTCCACGTGCCTCCGTCACCTGGCTGTGGTCTCCCTCTTTGTCAGCACTGCCATGTTTGCCTATCTGAAGCCCCCTGCCACCTCCTCCCCATTACTGGATGTGGTGGTGGCAGTTCTGTACTCTGTGGTGCCTCCAGCAGTGAACCCCCTCATCTACAGCATGAGGAACCAGGAGCTCAAGGATGCAGTGTGGAAACTGATGACTGGATTATTTTCAAAAGCATGAAACTGTTTGTCATCTTCTGCAAATCACTTACTGTAATTCGTTACAGGCCCAGCCTGCCTTCTGTAATTTTTTTCGGTGTTGGTTTTGAGTTTTGGGGTTTTTTTTGCTTTGTTTTACTTTTGGTAATCTTGTCCACAAAGAAATGTCATGATTTTTGCTATTTCTAATGATGTATATCTATCCAGATTCTGTGTGACCCACAGACTGTGTACATGAGGAGCAGTGCTCTCTGTGTGTTTAATGAAAATAAAGGACCTTCCAGTGGCTTGTTAGTCTGAGATCCTGCCTCCAAGACTTCTCTGGAGCTGCAGGGGCAGTGCCTGTGTGCAGAGGTGGAGGCAAAAGGAGTCCCGGCACAGCAGCACTGCCAGGGAGCACCAGTGCTTGGTCTTCCCAGAGCTGCTCACTTTCCACTTCAGCGCTGTCCTTCTTAGCTTTTGTGTTGGTGTAAGGCCTGAGTGCTCTTGAGGCTTGCTCACAGTCCTGCTGGGTGGCCGTCCTGTGACTGCAGGCAGGGACAGGCAATGGGCACCTCTGTGACAGAGCTGGCCTCCATAGCAGCATTTCCATCATACAAGGTGATCTCCTCAGGGCAGTGCCTGAAGCTTCGGTCTTCTTTCCAAGTGTCTCTCAAGAACATGCCCAGGAAAATGCCCAGAAAACACCAGTGAATAGCTAAAATGTGTGAGTGTGCAGGGTGGGGGCAAACAGCAGTGTCCTCGCACCACCAGCCTCCTGGGAGAGCCATGAAGAAGCAGCAGAGCAGGCTCTGATCTATTCCCGTGTGCGCTGGACACCCCAGGGAAGCTGCCCCAGGACAATCATCACAGACCTGCCAATAAAAACCACCGCTTCCAGCACTAGCCTCTCAGCCCACCTCCAAGAGGTCCTGTATCCCTCTATGGAGGGACACCAAATGACTTGTCCAGAAGTCCATGTTTGCACTGTAAAGAGGAGGCCTAAGCATCCACATCGTATGCATGTGGTGAGATGAACCCGAGTGAGCACAAACACAGTCATCTGTTCCTGGGGGTGCTGCAAAGGCCTGTGGGACAGCCAGTGTCTTGAGGTCGCTTCACGTTGGGAGTAACATTCCCTGGGAAACCACCTGAATGCAGCACTGGGATGTCCTTCCTTGAACCGAGGTCCCTGTGTCCGTTCCTCATGCTGTGGGGCATCTCAGATGAGTGCAGAGCCGCGCAACACACTGCAGGGCTGAGGTGCCTGCCACCCTCTGGCAGTGGCAACAGGAGGCCAGAAAGACACTGTGACTGCTGCAATGCACTGCCTCTGCGTGAGCAAGGGAAGGACTCGTGTCTGAACACCCCTGTGAGTATGCAGAGTGCATGAGGCAAGCTCGAATATGGACACCTCACAGAGCCCCGACACTTCTGAGTGTGACTCCAGGAACAGCCCCCACTGTCCCCATGACGTTTCTCTCACCTGCCTTGGAAAGGCTCATTGCAAATGCCTCTGTCTGCTCTATCACTCTTCCTTGGCTTTCTGGCTTGTGCCTTCAAATGTACAGTATGAAAGAAGCACACCTGCGGAGCATCTCAACCATGCAGTCAGAAGGGGTTCTGCAAGCACGAGCGACACTGCCCTTTGGAAGGCGGCATTTCTCACCTTTCAGAAGGCACAGAGCCCATCTAGAGAGTATGAATGCACTCAGAGGCACCCTCCTGTTTCACCTCTCTGAACTGCCTTCACAATTTCTTTAAGCAATTAACAAAGAAACAAATGTTTTTCCATGTAGGTATCACCTCTGCTCACAGCAGCGTTAGTACTATTTTTGGCACCTTTTGCAGGTACTGAGTGCTTCCTGCTGGTGGCCACATCCTACAATCAGTGCTGGGCTCTGTGCCACTGGCTTCTCTCTGCAAGGCTCCTGAACTGGAAGGTCTGTCTCGAGTAGGCAGCTGCACCTTGGCTCGGGGTATTTATGCCATCTACAGGAATCATTTCATTCTTGTCCCAGATACAGGTCTGTGGTCCCAGTGGAGCGGACCACCTCTTCTGTGATTTCACTGGAGCTCTCCTGCAGTGCCACCGTGACATTCATGCTGTGTGCTTTCATAACCTGCTTTTCAGAGCCAGTCCTCCCCTTCCTGTTCACACGGGCATCCTGTGTGGGCGTCAGAGCTGCCAACCTGGAGCAGCTCTCCCGCCCAGCATGGGCAGACAGAAGGTCTTCTCCACCTGCTCCTCTCACCTCACCAGTGCCACTGTTTCCTATGACACCCTCGTCATTGTCTGTGTGATGCCCAGAAGAGCCCTCCTGAGATCATTTGACAAACCCCTTTTTCTACACCATCCTCAGGCCCCTGCTCAATACGTTCATCTCCAGCCTGTGGACCAGAAAGGTTTGGGGGGAGGGGGACACTAAGGAAAATGCTCAGAAAAGCTGTCAGCTGCACCTTGGAGTTGTGGGCCTGCAGGAAGGACCCGGGCATTCCTCTGGAAGTGGATACAGAGAGGGCTTTGGGTGTGGGAAGGGGCAGAGAGGTGCTGGTGGAGCTGGCCGGCATTATCATGAACACCTCTCTCAAACATCTTGGAAAGGCTAGAGCAATCAGGGAGGTTTCAAGGTCCTCAGAAAAGGCAAATATCAAACCCATCTTCAAGGAGGTCTGGGAGAATCACAGGCTGGTCAGCTTCACCTCAGTCCCTGGGAAGGTGATGGGGCAAGTCCTCCTGCAGCCATCTCTAGGTACTTGAAGGCAAAGAAAAAGATTGCAGAACATGTATGGGAGGGGAACGTAGGCAATGTTGCGTACCTGGACTTTAACAAGGCCTTAGACATGGTCTGCCGTGATCTCTTTATAGCCAGACTGGTCGTACCTGGACTGAAGAAGTAGGTGATGATGTGAGTGGGAGTTATGCAGGACGATTAGGCCCCGATGTCATCAGTGGTACAGAGTCCTCCTGGCAGCCCGTCACTTTTGGCATTCCTCTGTGACCAGCACTTGGGCCAACACTGCTGAATTATCTTTATTATCTCCCTGTGTGGTGGGATGGAGCGTGCCTTCATCTCCTTTGTAGATGAGGGCAAGCGGAAGGAGAGCCTTTGAAATGCTTCATCTAGGTCACCCTGTGTCCAGCAGAAGAGCTGGATAAGACAATGTTCAGGTCTCTTCCAACATCAGTTATTCTATGGTGCAAGGAATCGTTCTGTTGAAGAGCTCATTGAAGCCAGAATAGGCAGAGGAAGGAGAAACGACAGAGGGGCAGAATTAGAGAGACAAGATAACCCAATATAAATATAGTTCTTCTGAGCAATGTCTGAACCATCGATAAGAACATTTATTTTGATAAGGGGCTGCAGAAGACTATTCACGTAGTGAAAGAGAGCATCATCAGTTTGCTAGTACATACCCTTGGTGCTGTTTAAAAAAAAAAAAGAAACATTGAAAAAAATAATGAAAATTAATTAAAAAACCTAGCAATGCTGGAAAGGAAGACTTTTTCAGCTCTTCCAAAGAGTTCTTTTCTGCAGAGGTTTCAAGTTTGTCCTAAAATCTACATTCAGCCCTTGCTTCAGTTATCCACACAGAGGTGGTCACTGCCTCCAGGATGCCCTGGGGAAGATGAAGCAGCCGTGTGGGAAATGCATCCCAGGAGATATGGGAGCCCTTCTGGAGCATGAGCTGGGATGCAGGCAGAGTACCTCAGGGGTGGGGGAGGGCATCACCTGCCACCAGCACTGCTGGGGTGGCTGAGCAGGGACCTCTCCAGCACAGCAGCACATTGCGTCCAATTGGCTGCTGGCTCTGAGGGCACTTCTGACTGGGCAGCAGTAGGCACACAGACACGTGGAGGTCTTGAAAGCCCTTACGTTACTGTCCCCAACAAGATGAAAGATTTGGGAAGGTCAGGGGTAGCTGGGACTGGAAGATGGTAGATTTAGGGGAGGGAAGAGGGGCTTGGCCAAAAGAAGTGAAAGATTTTGAAGAGGTAAGATGAGTTCAGGTAATGTTGATGCCTCTGCAACACTGACTGTGAAAACATTCATGTTAGGCCTTTACCCTATTTCTAACCAGCAACCTTAAGTCCTAACCCTGCCCCTAAATGCTACCCCTCACCCTGCAAGGAATCCACTGCTCTAATCCCTCACCTCAAAGTTTACCTCTAAACCAAAGTCCAAACACAGAACTCCTTACCCCTACTCTTACCCTATTGACCACCCCAATCCCTTGCCCATACCTCTAGCATTAAAATGTTGGCCTTAACCCTCGCCCTAACCCCAGGCCCAGACAAAACCCTCATCCACAAAAGTAGGCCATACCCTAAACACTAACCAGACACTCTGAGCAGAACACCAAACCTACCCTATAAACCTTTGCCTGATCCCTAACCATGAAAGGTGAGCTGTAGTCCCTAAACCCTAACCTCAACACCTAAGCTCCAAAGCTGTTATTTCCCGTGCTCTAATCCCCTCACCTTCAACCCCTCCTAACCCTAACTTAAGCTGTTCGCACCCTTGGAGCAGGAGGGGTGTCCCGATCCAATGTCGGGGGAGGTTTCGATACGATCCCAAGGACGAGATTAAGACGCTGGAATCGGTCAAATGTCATACAACCTTTGACTTTTATTTGAGGGGAGAAGAGAACGGAGGGAGGAGGGAGGGCAAGGGAGGAGGGGAAAAGAATGGGGGAGAGAGAAAGAGAAAGAAAGAGAAGGAAAAGGAGGAGTTTATCGCCACCACCTTGAGTCCTGACGATCTTCTGCTGGGTCTCCGGTGGCCTCGGGCGTCGTCGGGGACCGAAGCGGGCGGGGAGGCTTGAGGGTGCAGGAACAGAAGGAGTGGTCTCTCACGCGCCGCCGCTGCCGCCCCGCCCGAGGGGCACGTGTGCTCCTTATATAGGGGCTCACGCATGCGCGGATCACAAATGCGTACGTGCGGCTCGCCACGGATGTGCCGTCCCCACCTCTGCTCTTTTCGCGCCTTTTTTGTCCCCGCCTCGGCTCTTTTCGCGCCTTTAGTCTGTGCGCAGGCGCACGAGGTTGTTTTTCTTAAAGCTGTGGAGAAGGTGGTCTTTTCGAAGCACGATGCTGGATGGCGCTACGGCGGCAATGTCGAGACAAAAACCACATTTTTCTATCGGTCTTTTACACCACCCCGTGGCTCGACATTGCAGCTTGGTGGCGTAGGAGGAAGAGAAAGAAAGAGAGAGGAAAGAAGGGGGAAAGGAAGAAAACGGAAGTTGAGGGAGTTGGGGATAAGGGTGGAGGAAAATTGTGGGAAGGAGGAAGGGAACAACATTGTTTTAGGTGAAGGAACATCTTAACACAGAAGAACTGGGGTACTGCTCAATGCAAACTCATTCTCGAACAACTTTAATAATTCTTCAACTTTGGAGGACAAACATTAGGAATGGGGTTAACAGTAACTGGCAATATGCAATTTCTTCCTTCAGGAGGAATTGGGAATGGGTTTAAATGACTGGTACAGAGGTAGGTTGTGGCTGAGAGATGGTACGGATTTTTGTTGCACCATCAGGTGGAGGGCTGGGAACAAATTGCATATTTGACACAACATGTCGAATTAATTGAATAAAACAGGGAATTATGCAGGGTAGGAACAGTAAGGTGGCAGTTGCACATAATAGGTACAATATTAATTGTTTCACCCAGGGTGCCCCTGGTAACCAGGACCACAAATCGCTGTTCCAACCACTCCAGGTTTGAACAGGGACATGGGCTATTTTCCTGATATCTTGGGTCAACTGGAGAACTACTTCTCCCACATCATCAATTTCTAAGCAGCAGTTAGAGATATTTAATTTTCCACACACCCCTCCCTCCTCAGCCAATAAATAATCTAAAACCATACGGTGTTGAAGGATTGCCGTGCGCATTTGTTGCGATTGTCGAGTTAATAGGTCTATGGCATCAGCAGTTTTGTTGGTGATAATTTCTAGGGCTGCTTGTAGTCTAATTATTCAATTTAGATTATAAATCGGTTCTCTTGCCCCTGCAATGGGCTCGTTAGGATTCCAGGTTGCTGGCCCATAGTGTTCAATTATTCGCTCAGGGGGCCATTCGTCATTTCCCCATATTTGTGTCCCACCTAAATTTATCTTGGTAGATCGTGTCTTACGGGCAATCCTTCTATCCCCGAGGTTATCATACACTTTTATGCCTAGTTGGGGTCCACCAGTTTCTGGCAGGAGGAAAAAGAGGGGCCTTATAATCCCTATATAACAAACTCCCGACCACCCCGTGGGTAAGAACTTATATGCCGTGTTCCCACAAATCCAATAATGCCCCTTTTTGGCTTTATTTCCCTGATCAAATGGCCCATCTTTCCCCGGTGGAAACTGAAAATAAGTTGTGTCTTTGTCACCCAGAGGGCTGAAAAAGGTGATTGCCCCATCCCTTATTCAGCCAGTACAATACTAAGCCCCATAAGTACCCCTCCATTTACAAGTTTGTTTGTAATGTCGGAGAATCAAGGTTTCATTTTTGCTTGACCAATATCCCTTAAACCCCTGGTTACGCCCTGTTTCATTAGGCCACACCCACAGGTCCTTTTCCTTGTCGAGGGGCTTACGTGTGAGAGTCCATTGACATTTGCTTTCTCCCACTTCGACCCCTCCTTTCTGGGTGCGATTCAAACAATATTGCCCCTTCGTTGGAAACTGAATTGGCCAGGTGCCACTGTCATCCCATGGATCATCTGCGGCTTCGCTATATTTGCTTACAATTTGGTCTGGGGTGAGAGGTGCGGATGTCCACGGCCAACTTGATAGCCCTAGGGGTCCGCCGCAAACCCAACAGTGGCTCAGATTGAAAGTTTGACTCACGGCTTTTGCTAATAGCACGAACTCATTGTTCTCGAAGGGGTTGTATGGAGGAGGGGAAGGTAGAGGGAGTGGTCATTCATCACTTTCATGGAAGTGTCCCTGAGTTAAAATGATCCAAAGTAGCAGGTGCATCGTGATCACATCGCCGCCCTTAAAAACAGAAACAGGAACAAAACTCGCTCCTTGGGTTAGAAGGAGGGAATAATCCATTTGGTGTGGATTTTGTTGGTTCTCCCACAGGTACCTTTCGCTCTCCATGTATGTTTGTTTAGGGGGGTATCTAATACCAGAGGCACAGCCCCCATGGTGGGAAGCTCAACCAGGACCGGCTGGCCACGGGAGTAAGACGATGCACTGGGGGAATTAGAGTTTTGAGAGACGGGTACCATGGTTGGGGCTTGTGGACAAAAATGCTGCAATTTTCGGACACCTGTTTGTACCCCAGTGGTTACTGACATTGGCCACTGCCTCCCCCACCCGCTCAGCCCATCCCGGTTGGTGGGGTTTAGTAGGTCTCCTTTATTATTGCAGGTGAGTTGTCTGATGAACATCCACCCTCCGCCTCCCTCCTCACCCTGAGAGGGCGGAGGTTTTAGTTTCCCGCCGCTCTTTTTGTCCTTCTTAAACCCTTCCTCCCTGTCCAACGCTGGCACAGAAGGCGGGTTCAGTTTGGGAGGGGGTCCTTGCCTGGACCACCTCCGCACCAGGAGCTTTAACTTTTTGGTGGGGAGCCCATCCATTAGGTCTCGGGGCACACCCTTTTGCAGTCCCTTCTGCCACAATTCTTGTCGGAATGGGGGTTTCTCCCTTTTTGTTAGGTCAGGGCTTCTCCCTGAAAAAGCCAGCGATTTACTTGCCGGCCTCGCTGCCCGCTCGGCCCTGGTTTCTACCTGTTGGTAAGTCCTGCCTACTGGCCCATATTTCCTCCCATAGTTTATCAGTTCCTGGGCTATCTCCCCCCAGGTCCACACCTTTCTCCCCCACTGCCGCTGTTCGGGGGTTACCGTTCCCTCCAGGGCAGCTGCGATTCACTCCTCCCAAGGCACGTTTTGAATTCTCCCCTGTAACTGGATCCCGATAGGTTTTAGCGAGTCAGGGAGTCCTCTTATTAGCGGCGTCAGCCGCTCGGGGTCTACAGGTAGCAACATTGGAGAGCTTAGATTTGGCTTCAGCTCCCAGTCGTACATCATTTGTAGGCAAGCCGCCTTTTGTACGTTTTCTAGTAGTTGCTCGACCGAGCCAGTTATAGCTAGGGGATCCCCCCTCTCCAATGGGTTCAGCCCCCCCGCCCAATATGCAGCCCTCTGGGTCAGAGACCATGGGGCTCGGCGATCGCCCGTTGTGAGAAAGACGCCAGGGCCCCAATACCCCTCTGCTTCCTTTTCCGATAGCATGATCCCGTCCCCCCCGACAGGGATACCCTCCACACGTATTCGGTTTCGGACTCCCTTGCTGTTCTAGCAAAGTCCTTTCGGAGCTTAGCCAATTCGGTGGTGGTAAAAGGGATTTCTTTCGCTACAACTTGGGGACAGCTGTCACTATCGTCCTCGTATATGTATTCCGTCTTTACCAGCGGGCACATATGGGGGCGGTTATCCACAGTCTCCCTTAATCGCTTTAGATCTTTCTGGGGGTAAATTTGGCGTACTCCTTTCTCTTCCAGCATTACCTCAGCCTCAGCGGGGGTGTCTGCCTCCCTCAGGAGCTGAACCCTCAGCTCCTCCTTCAAAATCATATTCTGGCGCTTCTCCTCCTCTAGTGCCCGTTTGGTCTCTAGTAGTTGCTCTCGCAGCGGTGTTATTGCTGCTTGCAACGAAGCGGCCAGAGCCTCGGATGGACAGGGCGCTCGTTTCTTATCCTCCACCGCCGCTGCCAGACACGCTCCTAACACAGCACATACGATGGCTTTCCCTTTCCCTTTCTTTACTCTAGCTTCTCTATGTAAGACCGCTATTCGGTCCATAACACTTTGCAGTTGGAACCAGTGGTCCCGAGCCCAATCTTGTCCTGGGGGTGAGGGGCGAGAGCGGTACGTTTCTAAAAACTCATATAATCTCTCTGTCTCTTCACAAAAATCGCCTGCCTTTTGGGTGGCCATGTCCTACAAAGGGGAATTCGTCCCGGGAGGGTCAAACCTGAAAAAGACCAAGTTTCCCCTATACGCTCCCAGGAGGCCAATCCGCACACTATTACGAGACAAAGACAAGCCTACAAAGGGGATATCGTCCTGAGGGGATCACACCGTAACAAGCTTCCCCTATACTCCCCCAGGAGGCCAGACCATAAACTAATATGAGACAGAGGAGAGCCTACAAAGGGGATATCATCCTGAGGGAGTCACAACATAAAATTCAAGTTTCCCCTATCCTCCCTCAGGAGCTCAAATCACAAAGTAGTGCGCGCGCTTCAGTGCAAAGGTCTCAACACCCACTCCTTCCTTACGCTTCGTTCGTCTCCGGCTGCTTCCCTCGCGGGAGAGCAGAACTGCGGATCGGAACTCCGCACTCGCTTCGTACTTATTTGTACATCTCACTCACACACAATCGCTCAGCACACCATAAGGTTGTATGACACTCTCATCTCAAGGGATCCTGTCCGTGACGCCAATTAAATGTCCCGATCCAATGTCGGGGAAGGTTTCGATACGATCCCAAGGACGAGATTAAGACGCTGGAATTGGTCAAATGTCATACAACCTTTGACTTTTATTTGAGGGGAGAAGAGAACGGAGGGAGGAGGGAGGGCAAGGGAGGAGGGGAAAAGAATGGGGGAGAGAGAAAGAGAAAGAAAGAGAAGGAAAAGGAGGAGTTTATCGCCACCACCTTGAGTCCTGACGATCTTCTGCTGGGTCTCCGGTGGCCTCGGGCGTCGTCGGGGACCGAAGCGGGCGGGGAGGCTTGAGGGTGCAGGAACAGAAGGAGTGGTCTCTCACGCGCCGCCGCTGCCGCCCCGCCCGAGGGGCACGTGTGCTCCTTATATAGGGGCTCACGCATGCGCGGATCACAAATGCGTACGTGCGGCTCGCCACGGATGTGCCGTCCCTGCCTCTGCTCTTTTCGCGCCTTTTTTGTCCCCGCCTCGGCTCTTTTCGCGCCTTTAGTCTGTGCGCAGGCGCACGAGGTTGTTTTTCTTAAAGCTGTGGAGAAGGTGGTCTTTTCGAAGCACGATGCTGGATGGCGCTACGGCGGCAATGTCGAGACAAAAACCACATTTTTCTATCGGTCCTTTACAAGGGGGATCGTGAGGTCCCAGAACAGTCGCATGGCACTGGAAGAGGAATGTGAGGTGACCTGTATCTGATCAGCTCATAGGCCACAAGGAGGAGATGGGTGGGAATGCTATGGTGAGGTCAGCTGTGCCTCAGGATCTCCTGGGCCAGCAGGAGGCACAAGGCCTTGAAGGTGGCTGTGAGGTCACTTCTGTCTCTGGAGTTGATAGGTAAGTAGCAGGAACATGGCTGGGAAAGGGACTGTCAGCCCTTGACTCATGGCTGGGATATGTGCTTTTAGGCTCACATCTGCCAGTGTCTCTGACAGACCAGCAGAAGGCACGGGGTTGGAAAGTTGATTGTGGGAATCCCTAAGTACCTGGTAGGCCCATGCAGGAAGAGGGCTTGGATAGGGGTTGTCCTGTCCTTTCCACCTGAGTACCCAATGGGACAGCAGTACGCACATGATTTGGTTGTGCCTACTGGAGAAGCTGAAAGGCCAGCAGCAGGCACGTGGCTTGGACGATCACGGTGAGGTTACTTCTGTCCAGTCAGCTGGTGCAGCAAGTCTTGCAGATCCCGTCTGTAGAAGGGTTATCCCATTTTGCTTCTGTGATCACTTTCAGTGTTTTCTTAGAAAAAAAAAAAATCAAGTCATCCTTTCAGTAGAAAGCCCCAAAAGAGGGGGTTCACATGTGAATTCCTTGTTGCAGTTTCAGATAAAAAGAAGGACAAGCAGGTGGCCTAATCACCAGTACCAGGTGGGAGCTTCCTGCAGACTTCTCATTACAGTCAAGTTTATCCTGCAACCCAGCAATATGCTCAGCACAACACGGCCTGAAGGCCAAGCTGTACGCGGAGCACAGCACAGGCCTGGGTGTCCTCAGATTTACCATTACATGGATGACTAACTGCTTGATGTACAGTGGTCTTCTGGTCAGGATCCCTGAACTGCCTGAGGAAGGATGGGAAGAGGATGAGGTGTCCTCTAGGCAGCTGGAGGAAGGGACACATTTTAGGCCCTAGTAATCACTGGGGATTTTGAAGACCATGGACCTCTGCTAGAAGGCCTTGTTTAGAGGGAAGGTGGAAGGTGATCCCTGATGTGACATGGGGGGATGCTCTCCTGGACTTGTTTTTCACAAGAAGACAAGGCAGGACTGGTGGAAGATGTGGAGGGCAGCTTTGGCTGAATTGTGAGTGAGGTGGTAGGGTAGAAAACCCTGAGGGAAGTCAGCAAGACACATTTTAGCAGTGCTGAGCAGAGAGGAAGGATCACCTCCACCAACCCTTTGGCAGTGCTCTTCCTCATGCAGCCCAGGATGCCTGTGTCCTACAAAGGTGCAAAGCCAGGAGAAGAGAAGAGAAAGCTTTGGGGAGACCTAATAACAGCCTTCCCACATCTTCTTGGGTATCAGCAAGAAAATGGAGCCAGGCTCTTCACTGTTGTGCATGATGGGAGGATGAGGGCCACTGGGCATCAGCTGAAACAAGGGAGGAATATCCTTCTCCCCATCAAGACACTCAAGCACTGAAGCAGATTGCCCAGAGAGCTTGTGCCATCTCCATCCTTGGAGCTTTTCAAGCCCCAAATGAATAAGCTCCTGAGCAACCTGCTCTGAGCCCATCGCTGACCCTGCTGAGAGCAGGAGGTTGGCCTAGAGATCTCTTGAGGTCCCTTCCAGCATGAATGATTCTGTGCTTCCATCCACAACAGATCTTTCCTTTAAGATGGGAGGGAAAGCACTCAGGTTCCCAGTGACTGTTGAAGTCAGCCAGAAAGAGGCTTGGTCAGATGATCTGTGGCTTTCTTGTCCCACTCCAGGCATTGTTGCCCAGATGCAGGGCTGCTTGGCAGGTACCCCTCCAAGACCCTCATTATTTCCTTTGCTTCAACTTTTCTTTCCTTTTTCCCTCTTTTCCCACTCACAATTTCTTCCCCTTCACCATCCCAGTACCCTCCCATGTAAACAGCACATCTCTGTATTCCCTTTCCGCCCTGGCCCTGCTTTGGCTTCCTATGTACCCTCGTTTGGTGATTCTGAGCTTGTCGTCATGGGAATTCCTGTCTTGGTCAGCAATTCCATTAAACCAGTACCTCCTTCTATTAGCTGTAGTGTCCTGCAGTTCCTCATGCTGTTTTCTTGTCAGAGGCACCACTAAGCTGGTGGGCCATCTGTACGTACACATGAACAGCTGTGCCAACAGAGCTTCACTCCAGAGGCACCTTGAGAAGCTCTGGGATCTGGCAACAGATCCTCAGGAAGTTTTACAAGGAGAAGTTGCACGTGCTTTTTTGGGGGTAGAATAAGCCCAAACATGAGGGCAGGCTGGGACCTGAACAGCTCCAGAGTGACCCTGAGAAGAAGGGCGTGGGCACTAAGAGGAACGCCATAGGAGCCAGTGGTGCCTGCTCACCATGAAGAAAGCCAGCTGCATAGAGGGCTGCCTTGGTTGGAGCATGGGCACCCAGAGAAGGGAGTTATCATCGCCCTTGTCTCAGCACTGGTGTGGCCACATCTGGACTAGTGTGTCTGGGTGTGGGGCTCCCCGGTCTGGAGGAATGGGGAGGAACTGGAAGGGTTCTAGAGGAGATGTGGCAGGATGGGGTTTGGGACCTGTGTGGAGAGGCTGAGGGACCTGGGCTTCTTTAGCGTGGTGAAGTGAAGGCTCAGGGCACTATAGTAGTAGCCTGTAACTGCTTGAAGGGTGGCCTCAGAGATGATGGAGCTTTTCTTGGTAGTGGGAAGAGAAGGAATCCTCGACAAAGAGCAGCTTGGAAGGTTCAGAGTGGATGTGAGAAAAAAGAAATGTCACTGAAAGGGTAGCCTTGTGGTGCAAGAGGTGACCCAGAGGAAGTCTGGATCAGCCCATGGCTTTGTGTTTCAAGAAAAAGCCAGGGATAGGTGGAGAGGTATCAGCAAAGGTATAGAAATGCCAGGCTGAGCACTAGGTGGAAAGCAAGATGGATGTCAGCAGCCTGAAGGGAAAGAGGTGCAGGCATGGGACAGCGTAGGACAGCCTGCCGCAGAGATGGCTGAAAGGCCCAACAGGACTGGGGTCTTTGTCGTCTTGTCTATAGCAGTGGCCTCTGCCACCAAGGCTGGTGAAATGGAACTTTAATTTGAGGGTCTCGGGATCTGCCTTCCCAGGGCCTGGGGGTCAGGGTTTGGCCTTTCTGCTTCATGAAACAAACCAAAGGGTTGGCTCAGCGTTACAGACACCTGCACAGTGCCTTTGCCTTCCTGCAATCATGGCCTCCAATTATCTGCTCTAACAAGTCCCTGGGGAGGCTTTGGCAGTAATGGTCCTCAGTGGGACCCATTAATACTTCAGGGTAATTTAGGTTTTGCTTCTGACTTTGACTTTTTGAGGAGTTTGTTCAGTCTTCTCTCAGTATCTGAGGTTCATGGAATGAGCCCCAAATGCCCTAATGAGCTCTTTATCTTTCTGTAATTTTCTTCAAGTCTTCAAGACTTGTATCGCTAATTGGAGCTGTTTCGTAGTGTAGTTAAGGAGGAAGATTTCAAAGTGCACCTAAAAAAAATTATTTTCTATTTTAAAAGGAATGCTTTATTACTTTTTTAGTTTAGAGAAGAGGTTATAGCAGCATTCTCCAGATGATAATGATCCAGAGTGTCTTCTCAGGAGGTCTGGACAGGTAGGAGAATGAGTTCCTTGAGGTCTGACACTGTATGGACAGCCTTGCTCCTTCCCTCCCAAAGTTCGACATTTCTGACATTGGCCCCCTGGGACTTGCATCGCTGTTCCTTACATCAGACTTCTGCCCTGAAGTCAGCAGCTGGATGTTACAGGTCCTCTGCACCATCTCCCACCTGCTCTCCTTCGAGAACTGCCTGCCCACAGGCACAGAAGAACTTTTCCTAATTGCAAGCAAAGAAATGTAAAGCAGGATAATGTTTCATAAACAGTAAAACACACTCCTCCACCATATGCTAAGTACAAAGTGCCTTTAATGAGGCTGCCTTTCTACAAGGGATAATCTTATGAGCAATATTTTCTCTAGGTAGATACAAAAAGATAGACATAAACACAGTTAACGTGTTGGCTGAGGAGACAATTAGACTGTTGAAAGAGAAGTAAGCTTTTACTCCCTGAAGCTCAAAGCAGCTGCAGAGGTGAGAGGTATCTGAATGAACAAAGAACAAGGGGAGGAGAAAACGGGAGAAAAATGGGAAGGGCCTTTGCCCAGACAGACTGCATCTGCAAAGGTGACTTTAGTCATTGTATCCTGGACAGGTGCAAATATATGAAAGATTAGAGAAATTACGCATGGGGTATACCAGGCAGAAGAGTGGCAATGGAGTTACAGGGGAAGATCAGTATTTCTTTGGATTATCTCTTTTGAAAGGTCATGGGATTGGCAGAGGGCTCATGTAAGAAAAAACAAGCCAATGTTGCACCCATCTTTGCAAAAGGCCAAAAGTGCAACCCAGGGAACCCCAGGCTGCACCAGCTCACATCGGTGAGGAGTGTGCCAGCAGTTGGAGTCCTCTTGGGTGACATTTCTGGGCACCCCGAAGAGAGTAACTGTCAACACGGACTTCCCAAGGGTAAATCATGCCTCGCCAAACTGACAGCCTGCAGTTGAGCATGAGGAGATAAAAAGTGGATATCATTTGCCTCAGCTTCAGCAGAACTCTTGGCATGGTCTCCCTCAATATTCTTCTACCCATGTTAGGCCATAACAGTCTGGATGGACAGACAAAGAGATGGGCAAAACACCAGTTGGATGTGGAGGCTGAGAGCGCAGTGGTGAAGGGGTCACACCCTACCTGGAGGCCAGTGGGACATACTGGGGCATTGTGGAGCAGCACAGGGGACTCTCCTGAGCCCTGTGCAGTTTAACACTGGACCCATGACCCAGAGGAGGCAACTCTCACCACATTTGTTGATGACACTAAATTGGGAAGCCATTCCTGTGCCTTGGGATTCCATTCAGGGGAAACCTGTGTCGCCAATGACTGGAATGCACTTCCTTCAAAAGAGAGAAGCAGCAATATGTTTTATTGAGGCAAAATAATAATTTGGCAGAGTTCAGTGAATACAATGGAATTTAGCAAAGTTTAACAGGGGTTTGCCAAGGTTCAATAAGTTTGATGGGAAGGTTCACTCTATTCATTTCTACATGGAAGAATCATACAAAGGAAAAGTGAGTTGCAGGGAGAGCTCAAAGAAGGCTCACTATGCTGTCATATCTATGGGATAAAGTGATTGGCTTGTAGTCAGATTACATGCCCTAGAGAAGGTGTGCAGGAGACTCCTTGTACCCACAACTTTCTCTGTTCCTCGATAAATGAGTCTTGGAAAAGCCACCCATTGTTATCCGTGTGTTAATCGCACGACTGGTGTTCCAAGCTCATGTGCGTCAATGCTCGCTGTCACTCTGCTCCTTTGTGGGTTTTCAGAGAGCAGATTGAAGCTAGAGGAGTTCACGGCCTGGCTACGGCTCAGGCCTTTTCCTCCTCTGGAGCCTGCACCAAACCACCGCCAGTCTGGTCAAGGGGTCAAGTGCATCCGTCGCACTCCACCCCATGACTACATTCAATCCACTTTATCGACTCACAGAGTGGTAGTACAGTTACCTCCTGCCTCTATGTTATACATATGTGACGTGTTATAGATCAGCGCTAAGAGTCCAATTATCTGAATTTAAAGTGTTCTAATTAATGTTGGTTATATACAGGTTACAGACAGAATGAGTTGATCGTAGATATTTTACCTGCTGGATTGATGTAATTTGTTTCATTTTTTGCCAAACTGTGATCTACAGAATGATTATAAGCAATAAACACAATAAGGTTAAACCCAACAAAACTACAATTGGATGCAGCATCCAATTCAAAATTCCCGTTGCTGTTGGGGACCGTTCAAAAAGAGTTTCCCACTAGTGATGTTTTCCATCTTTCTTCACTCTTTCCAGGACATGGTGTATCTCCTCTGCATCGTGATGGACCGTAATTAGGGGATTTTTGCCTGTTGCTCCGAATTTGTTTTAGCAATTGACTCAGGTCATCATGTTGCAAGAGTGTTCTCACCAATGTGAGTCATTCCAATGGGGGTAGGCAGTAAAACTTGATATGAGGTATAGTTAGATAGTCGCAATTGGTGGGTTGTGACAGGAGCTGAATAGTTAAAGTCACATCCTATGATTTTGGCAAAATTACAAACACAGATATTTGAGTGATTGCATATATCTACAGTGGTATTGTCTATAAATACAGAATCACAAAGTGTTCTCATAGAAACACATCCGTTTCCGACGTATGCAAGTACAGTTCCAGGGGTTTCATCAGGAGGTATTGCAAAATGACAAAGATTTTGTTCAGTGTCAAGGCAAATGTCTTGGGCCTTAATGGTATTACTTTCACAAATAAATCCCTGTTGTTCCCATACAACACAAGGATCAACATCGATAGATTGCCCTTGGTTCCCATTTTGGTGGGCCCATACTCTCTGTTCTAACGGACAGAGGAGGTTCAATTGTGATTTAATCCTAGCGCAATGATTGGGTATATGGTGTGGACCAAAGCACTGCGTATTGCTAGAATAAAAGCTGTGGCTTTACTGTTGGTAGGTTTCTAGGTAAAATTGACTGGATGCCACCAGGATTGGAATTCCCTTTCAAATTGAGTCACATGATCCGAAATTACCTTTGGAATTTCAGTGGGCAAGGTGCCCTCTTCACCTTCTCTTGTAATTGCTGCAACAGTAGATTGCACCCACAACGGAGAAATGTGTACGGTGCAGAAGTGAGGGTCTCCACCCTGTTCATTGGGCTTGTTGGCGTATCAGCCAAATTTGGTCCATGCTGACAATGATTGCTCCAGCGAGAAGGACAAGCAATCCTTCAATGGTTAACCCGATCTCCAGGGGAGGTGTGCTGGTGTCATGCCTGGTATCGTTTCTGGAAAGGGAAAACAGCACAAGTCTCGGCGGGGTTTTTCCGGACGGGTTACCCCTTAGTGGCTCAATTTGTTTAACTGCTCAGACTAAAGACAAAAGTCCCTTTTCCCACTCAGAATATCTCTGTTCTGGCTCTTTACATGCAGTTGAGTTAGACATTAAAGGTCTTTGTGGCCTGCTTGGCCTGGTATGTGATAGATTGCAATAAGGACCATGTGCTGCAAAACCCCATTGTGCAGGGTCGTGGGGGTGTACTGGTCCCAGTGCCTGATCTGTCTTTAATTCCTCTGTTAGAGTTTTGACTGCCTCTTCATGTTCTGGGTTCCATTTCCACGGTTTTCCCTTTCGTAAAAGTGAGTACAGTGGGTGAGCAATGCTAGAAAATGCAGGTACAGGTTTCCTCCAGTACTCTAAAGTACCCATAAGCTGATGTAACTTTTTTCCTGGAGTGGGGCATCTGCAATTGTTCTAGTTTACTTAAGGTGTCCGGTGGAATTGCACCCGTCACAAGCTGACAGGCAGAAGGCCGGTCCTGTCAGGAACTTCATGAAATAGAAGAAGGACAAAGGCCAAGCCTTGCATCTGGGATAGACGATCACCTTGCAGTGGCAGGGGAAGAGGATTGCCTGGCTGGAGAGCAGCTCTGTGGAAACAGCCCTGGTGGTGTTGGGGAACTGAAGGCAAAACATGATCTGGCAGTGATCTACATGAGCCAGTGTGACCTAGTAGCAAAGAAGGCCAGCAGTGTCCTGGAGTGTTTAAAGAGGAGCCTCGCCAAAAGAGCGAGGGAAGTGACTGTCTCCACCTGCTCGTCACTTGTCAGACGAGCTGTGCACTCCTGTGACCCTTTCTGGGCCCCCAGTTCAAGTGTACTGGGTCTGGCTGGGTTGGAGTTGACTTCACTCGTAGCAGCCCCTATGGCGCTGTTTTGCATTTGTGCCTAAACCAGTGTTGATGACACACCAGTGTTTTGGCTATTGCTAAGCAGTGCTTGCACAGCGTCAAGGCCTTCTCTCTTTCCCACTCTGCTCCCTGCAAGCGAGTAGGCTGGGGGTGGACAAGACGTTGGCAGAGGGGGGACAACCGACACAGCTGACCCCAATTGACCAGAGGGATATTCCATACAATATGATGTCATGCTCAGAAATACAAGCTGGGGCAGAGGAAGAAGGAGGTGGAGGTTTCAGTCATTCAAAGTGATGGTTGCTGGGAGACTGGCTGAGCATCAGTCTGCTTGTGGGAGGTGGTAAGTGATTGCCTTTGCGTTGCCTGTTGGGTTTAGTTTATGTTTGTTCTCATCTTTTTTCTTTCACCTTTTACCCTATTTGTAGCTCAGCCCACAAGCTGCACACTGCCACCATGCAGCAGCATGGGTAGTGACCATACCAGCTGAGCAGTGCCCTGAGGAGAAGGGCCTGGGAACCATGCCGAAGCCATACGAGCCAGCGGGCCTCACATTTCGAAAGGCAAGTGGAGAAACTGGAGAGGGTCCAGAGAAGGACTGCCGTGTTGGAGTAAGAGGCCTAAGCACAAGCTGTGAGGAGAGTCTGAGGGAACTGGGCCTCTCTAGCCTGCTGAAGGAGGCATGGGGCAACCTAGTAAGAGCCTAAACCTACCTGGAGAGATGATGGAGCCAAGCTCTCTTCTGCAGTGGCTGATGGTATGAGAGAGGCAACAGCCACAAACTGCCTCTTGGCAGCTTTAGGCTGAGCCTTAGGAAAGATAACATGGACTAGGAGGAGTGTTGCTGTGATCTCCACCTTTGGAGCTCTCCTTTGCTCCACAAAGTCACAGCCAGCCTGGAGACTGGACTAGACACCCCCAGCAGTCTTTTTCCCACCAGCCCTTCCAGGAGCCTGTGCCTATCCACACATCATACAAGAAGAGATAAAGCTGGAGGCGAGGGTCTCTACATCATGTGCTCCTAGGACAGGTCAGGGGGAAGGGAGCTCAGGTGGTCTGTAGTCCAATGCCCAGCTCCAAGCAGGGCCAGCTCTGAGGTCAGCCCAGGTTGCTCAGTAAATGTCCGCATCCAGAGAGAGAGTTTACACATGAAGCTGGCATCTAGGCCACCATTACAGAAATGGAGACGAGATCTTTGGCCAGCTCCCTGAACAGCTCCCATCAGTATGCCATGCCGCCTGAGATTCCTGGGAACATCCACCTTCTTGTCCAGAGGAGTGGCTTCCTTAGGCAAGTGTCCTGGCATATCCCCAGACCTTGGGGTGCTTTAGGCTGGAAACAGAATTGAAAGCCTCTGACTTGGGTACTATCAACTTCATTGCTAAAGGAGAGGGAGATGGAGGGATCTCAGAGCTTCCAGGTTCCTGCTGAAGATTGAAAGCCTCCAAGAAAGGAGGTGAAGATAACACTTTTGAACTAGCATAGCCTTTAGATCATTTCCTATAGGAAGGCTCTGCTTCCCCATTTCTAACATTGGAACCCAGAAATCTCACCTGCTTTTCATTTCTCTTCTCCCAAAATCTGACCAAATGACAGGAGGAAAGGCAGCAGAAAGGCCCTTAGGCCTCTGTGAATCAGCTGGGGTCTGGCGCTTGGAGGGCTACGGTGCCATTCCATTGCACATCCCATAGAGAATCAAGCTGGGAAGTGAGTCTGCAAGTCTGAATCAGTAAGGTCCATGGACAGGCAAGGCTCTGTCTATGGCTGTATCTATGGCTGTGTCTGGAGACCCGTACACCTCCAGCATAGATCAAGCTGGGGCTGAAACTCAGGCCTGGATTCAACGGTCTCCTGGGTCCATGGACAGAGATGCAGGTGGAGGCTCCCTGTGAGGCTGGTCATGGCCGTGAAGGCCTATGGCTGCTCTCAGGGCCCTCACATGGGATCCCACCTGCCACTGCTCTCAACAGACCACATTATCACTCCCTGATGTATGGTGTTTGTGCTCTCTCCTTCCCCACTTCCCTGGGGATCCAGGAGACAACCATTTCTTGGTCACTACAGCCAAGGATGACACTGGTCTTCACATGCCTGACGAGCCCTTCCTCTTTTGGGAGTATCAGGTCCAGGAGAGCAGAAGACTGGGTGGTTCAGTTAGAAGCTGACCAATACAAAAGCTGCCATCTAACCTGTAACACGTCCCATAGAGACCCTCCATATATCTGAGCTGCCCTGACATCACCCAGGGCATCCCCCACTTCTCATCTCCCCTGTCAGTCTCCCCTCAAGACACTGTATCTCCAGCAACCACAAAAGCCATGGGAGCTGTCCTTCCCCACCTCAGCTCTTATTGCACTGATGTCACAGCTCTGTGGTGGCACAGGGGGCTCCTGCTCTCTGTGCCCCAGGCTGTGCGTTTTGGTGCCCATTTGGGCTGCAGCACCTCAGATGTGGCACCAGGGCCAAGGGCAGACTTGTCACATGGAAACCTGGTGCCCAGAGATGGGACCCCGTGTGTGGAAAGGCTTGGCTTCCCAGCAGAGGCACGCTGGAGTGGGTGGCAGGTGGTGCCATAATGATGGATGAGGTTCCCACACCGAGAGCAAAAGCTGCAGTCCCCAAGGGCAGAGAGAAAGAGGCTTGGGCTGTGCAGCCCTGGCAGGAGAGGGCTTTGCTGTCCCAGGTGACTCTGCAGCAGCGTGGGGCCTGTGCCAGAGGTGGAGCTGATCTGCAAGAAGGACAAGGTGCTGCTGAGAAAGTCCCTGGGGGAGGGCAGCCTGTGATCCAACCACACTGTGGACATCATGGTGGGGACCAACTGGACAGAAAGCAGCTCTGCAGAGAAGGACCTTGGCATTCCAGAGGAGAAGCAGCTGAGCATAAGCCAGCAATGCACCCCCATGGCAAAGGCCAACAGCCTCCTGGGCTGCATTAGGAAAAGCATTGCTGGCAGATGGAGGGAGGTGACCCTTGCCCTCCACTCAGCACTGGCGAGGCCCCATCTGGAGTGCTGTGTCCAGTGCTGGGCTGCCCAGTGTAGGAAACGTGTTGACTTGCTAAAGCAAAGCAAAGGGCCATAAAGCTGTTTTAAGGGACTGCAGCATCTTTCATAGGAGGAAATGCTGAAAGATGTGGGACTGTTCAGTCTGGAGAAGAAAAGGCTCGGAGGGATCTTATTCATGCATATACATACCTGATGGAAGGGCATGAAGACCAGGGAGCCAAACTCTTCTCAGTAGTGTCCAGTGATAAGACAAGGGGTGATGGACACATGAAATGCCATCTGAACCCAAGAAAGCACTTTTTGACTGTGAGGGTGGTCAAAACTGTAATAGGTTTCCCAGAGAGGTTGTGGAGTCTCCATCCATGGAGATACTCCAAACTCAGCTAGACAAGGTGCTCAGCAACCTGCTCTAACTGACCCTGCCTCAGTTGGAGGGTTGAACTAGATGATCTCCAGAGGTCCTTTCCAATCTCAACATTTCCATGATTCTGTGAGTATGAAGGAGAAAAGGAAGAGAGAAAGAAAGGAACACCACCTAGCCTTGACAACAAATATGGTGGAGTCCCATGGAGAGGACCGAAGCTGGAGCAGGGGAGAAGTGTGAGGAAGAAGGACTGATGGAGATGTTCTTTACTGACTCCTAACCCCCTCTTCACCATCCCCCCTACTCGTCGTGGTCTTGGGGTAGGTAGATGAACTGGGAACAATGGAGTAATTTGAGCCTGGGGGAAAGTGTGAGGGGAATGGTCTTTAATATTTTTCTTATTGTTTCTCACAATCCAAATCTTTTTTTAATTGGCAACAAATGAATTTGATCTTCCCCAAGTCAACGGGTCTTTGTCCATGATGATATTTGGTAACTGATCTCCTTTACTTTATCTTGACCCATGAGTTATTCCATCTTATTTTCTCCCTTTGTCCTGCTGAGGCAGGGGAGGGACTGAGCAGCTGGGTGGGTGTCTGGCTGCTGTCCAAGGTTAACCCACTACAGAAGCACCACATCAGGACTGCTGCATGCAGCATGGGGCTTCCCAGCAGAAGAAAGACCCTGACAGACTGGAGCAAGTCCTGCAGAGGCCAGAAGGGTGGTTGGGACCTGGAGCACATTATGGACAAGGAGAGGCTGAGAGACATGAGTTCCTTAGAAATCATTCAGAACAAAGCACAGGAACAACTGGCTTGGCTGAGAGACCAGCTGTGGCAAGAGCTCTGGGGCTTGTGTGCAATAAGTGTCAGTAGGAAACCGGTTCCCTTTTTCTTAATACTGGTGGTGGAGTTGGGTATCACTGAGCCCCAGAGGAGGATGAGGGTGACGATGCAGCAAAAGTCCCTTCTCAAGGATGGGATGTCCCAAAAGAGATGGAAATAGCCGGTGTGTGGGACTATCTGGGACAGTTTTCCCAGGGCAGCTTCCGCAGGGTGTCCAGGGAACATGGCACAGACCTGGCCTCTCTCTTCTGCACCTTCGGTGCCTTGCTTCCTTCACCATGATGCCTGACTCTGCACTGGCAGCACCCTGCTGGCTGCCCCCACTCTGCACACTCACACAGCTTAGCTCTACACTGCTGCTTTCCTCTCCTGGGCACTTCCCAGCCCAGCCCAGCCCCTCCCCAGCTCTCCCCACCTCCCCTGCCCTCTCCCCAGCCCAGTGCAGCAAAGCAGCCCAGCCTGGGCTGGCCCCACGGCAGCGCCCATCGCAGGGTGCTGCAGAGCTCTGGGCACTCACCCCACAGCGCCAGCCCCTCTGAAGGGCACAGCAGCTGCTGGGGGGCAGAGAGTGGGGTTCAGTGTCCCCATCAGCCCCAGGGGTTGTGCTGTCACCAAAGGCACGAGGAAAAAGAGGCTAGCCACGCTCTGGCTCTCCTGAATTTATATTGTAGGTGATGCCCAAACCTAACTGAATTTCCCCCCTGTGCTCCCACCAGCCCCACTGCCCAGGACAGCATGAGAGTCCTGGGGCTCCTCAGGCAGCTCCCGCATCTCTCCACTCTCCCTTCCCTCTGCCTCCTGGGTTCCCACTGACTCCCATCACACAGTGGTTGTTTGAGCATATCTGAATTTAGTGCTGTACTTTTGGGGGATTTCATCTTTGACGGTGTTTCACCTTCTGAGCCTCCATTCATTCCAAACCCAGGGCACGTGGGGAGTCCCCATCCTCTCCTCTCCTCACCCCTCCAAATTCATTTCCAGAGAGTCTGGTATATGCCATCAGTCCTGTCATACATGAAGAAACCTGGGGAGAGAATGGGAGCTCATGGGCCATCTCCCCTGCCATTGGATATTAAGAAGAGAGCTTTTAAATCCAGAGCGTTTGGTCCAGTGGAACTCAGTGGGAGAAATTTTGGGAGAAATTTTTCCTTGTGTTCAATCTAAATCTACCCTCCTACAGCAGCCTTCTCTTCTCCAGGCTGAACACCCCCAGCTCTTTCAGCCTTTCCTCACAGCAGAGGTGTTCCATCCCTCGGATCATTTTTGTGGCCCTCTTCTGGACCCGCTCCAACAGGTCCATGTCCTTCCTCTGTACTGAGGACTCCAGAGCTGGACGCAGTACTCCATGTAGGGTCTCACCAGAGCAGAGTAGAGGGGCAGAATCCCCTCCCTCGACCTGCTGCCCACGCTTCTTTTCATGCAGCCCAGGATACAGTTGGCTTTCTGGGCTGTGAGAGCACATTGCCCACTCATGTCCAGCTTTTCATCTACCAGTGCCCCCAAGTCCTTCTCCTCAGGGCTGCTCTCCATCCCTTCATCCCCCAGCCTGTATTGACACCAGGGGTTGCCCCGACCCAGGTGCAGGACCTTGCACTTGGCCTTGTTGAACCTCACGAGGTTCACATGGGCCCCCTTCTCAAGCTTGTCCAGGTCCCTCTGGATGGCATCCTTTCCCTTGGGAGTGTCACCTGCCCCACTCAGCTTGGTGGCATTTCAAAACTTGCACTCAGTTGCACTATTCATGTCCTTGATAAAGATATTCAACAGTACTGGTCCCAGCATGGACCCCTGAGGGACACCACTCGTGCGTTGGGTATCTCCAGGGGTGGTCTCCACTCTAAGGTGGGCTTTGACTAGATGATCTCCAGCACCTACAACCTCTCTTCTTCCTCTTGGATTTGACCTTGAAGCTACTGCAGGATTTCTGATGTCTCCACTGGAGTGGTTGTCTTCTCAGTCAACACCCAAGGTTGAGCTTGAGACCTTCTAAAGATCTAATGGCCACCCGGCACCAGCTGAGGAGGACAAGCCTTGAGCCCACCCAAGCTCAGGTGAAGGCCTGGGCAGAGGCTTCCCTCCAAGGAAGGCTGGATGAGGTGACGGGGAGTCTCAGCCAAGGGCTGAAGGCGCTGGGGGAGGTGGGGCTGGCCCACAGCAAGGTTTAGGTCAAGAAGCGGGGCTGCAACTGGGGCCAGAGGACACATGGGGCATGGCATAGTGGAGGGAAGGGAGGGAGGGGTATGGACAATGGACGCATTTAGGGGTGCCAAGGTTGCACTTAGGGGTCCATGGGGGCCCTTAGGGATCTGGGGGGCAGTTAGGGGTCTGTACAGGGATGAGACCCAGTCTACAAGGTTAAAGAGATCCAGTTTGTATGGGGACAGGGCCCAGTCTCTACTGGGATGGGTCCAGGGGATCCAGTTTGTACTGGGATGGGGCCCAGGCTGTACTGGCAGGAGTTAAAGGGATCCAGGCTAGACTGTGACGGGACACAGCCTGTACTGGGAAGGGATCATGGGATCCATTTTGTACTAGGACGTGCCCAGTCTGTAACGGAAAAGGATATAAGGATGCAGTTTGTCCTGGGACAGGGCCCAGTCTGAGCTGGGCAATGTTAAAGGGATCCAGTTTGTACTGGGATGAGGCCCATTCTGTGCTGGGAAGGGGACCAAGGGCTCCAGTTTATACTGGGACAGGGCAAAGTCTGTGCTGGGAGGCGTTAAATGGATCCAGTTTGTACTGGAAGGGGGCTCAGTCTGTACTGGGAGGGGTTAAAAGGAATCAGTTTGTACTGGGACAGGGTCCAGTCTGTACTGGCAGGTATTAAATGTGTCCAGTTTGCACTGGGAGAGGCCCCATTCTGTATTGGGAGGTGTTTGAAGGATCCACTTTGTACTGGGAGGGGGCCCAGTCTGTACTGGGAGAGGTAAAGGGATCAGGTTTGTACTGGGACGGGGCCCAGTCTGTACTGGGAGGGGTTAAAGGGAACCATTTTGGACTCGGATGGGGTCCATTCTGTACTATGAGGGGTTAACAGGATCCAGTTTATAATGTGACAGGGCCCAGTCTGTACTGGGAGTGGTTAAATGATGCAGTTTCTGCTTGGAGAGGGGTCAGTCTGTACTGAGAGGGGTTAAAGGGTTCCAGTTTGTACCTGGACTGGTCCCAGTCTGTACTGGAAGGAGTTCAGAAGAAGAAATCTAGGTAATAGCTGAAAAAGTCTTCATTTCCAGCTTTTCATGACTTTTTAAGAAATTTTGCTGATCCCTGAGGGATGCTGGTAGTATCTGGCTCCTTGGAGGACTTTGTACCACTGACAGATTTGTTCCTGATCATCCAGCCAACTTCCCACCCACCGCAGCATCCACTTCTTCAGTCCAGATGTCAACAATCCGCTCTAGGGAGACCACGGGAAACCACATCCAAAGAGTTGCAGAAGTCCAGGTACACAGCATGCCCTTCTTTCCCCTCCCACATGGGTTCCGCAATCCTTTTCTTGTCCTTCAAGTGATGGAGATAGCTGCAAGAGCATTTGCCCTGCCACCTTCCCAGGGACTGAGGTGAAGCTGACCAACCTGTAACGCTCCCAATCCTCCTTCTTGCCCTTCTTGAGGATGCGTTTGATATTTGCCTTTTCTGAGGACCTTGCAGCCTCCCTGATCTCTCTGCCCCTTCCAAGATGTTTGAGAGAGGTCTCCTGATGACACCGGCCAGCTCTACCAGCACCTCTCTGCTCCTTCCCACACCAGAAGCCTTCTTCATATCCCACCCTTCCAGCGGAGTGCCCAGGACACAGCACACGCCAGTCCAGGTCCTTGGGCTGGCTCAGAAGAGAGCCAGAAGTGATTTCTTCCTGCAGGCCCACAGCTCCAATGGGGTCTCTGCGCAGCTCACAGCTTCCCTGAGCATTTTTCTCAGTGTCCCCCAACCTTTCTAGTCCACAGGCTGTAGATGAAGGGATTGAACAGGGATGTGAGGATGGTGTAGCAAAAAGGGTTTTGTCAAACTGTCTCAGGAGGGCTGTTCTGGGCATCACACCCCCAAGGATGAGTGTGTCATAGAAAAGAGTGGCACTAGTGAGGTGAGAGGAGCAGGTGGAGAACGCTTTCTGCCTGCCCACGCTGGATGGGAGAGCTGCCCCAGGGAGGCATCTCCAATGCACACAGGATGACCATGTGAACAGGAAGGGGAGGATGGGGTCTAAAAAGCAGGTTATGACAGCAAAGAGCACGAGTGTCACAGTGTCACTGCGTGAGAGCTCCAGCAATGGGGTGAAGTCACAGAAGAAGTAGTCCACTCCACTGGGGCCACACAACTGTATCTGGGACACGACTGAAATTATGACTGTAGATGACAGAAATGCCCCTAGCGAAGGGGCAGCTGCCCTCTGGAGACAGACCTGCCGGTTCATGAGTCTTGTAGAGAGCAGGGCGTGGCACACAGCCCAGTACTGATCGTAGGATGTGGTCACGGGTAGTAAACACTCAGTACATGTAAAAGGTGCAGGAAACAATACCAACACCGTGATGAGCAGAGATGGTGCTGTCCCCAGTCACGCAGCTGGCCATCATCTGGAGCAGGGTGGTGGGTCTGTAGAAGATCTCCAGGGAAGACAAATGGCCCGAGAAGAAGCCCATGGGGGTGTGCGGATGCTGGTTTGCCACCACGTGCATGATGATGAGGGTTTTCTCAAGCACAAACACTATGCAGGTCATGAGAGAGAGAGGGAAGAGATTTGCCTAAGGGCTGGGAACGTTCCCCATTCCGTAGGTATGGGGGACTGCATGATGGCCCCATCGCCCTTTCTCCACCTATGAGGAAGAATATTTGGTTCAGCTTTAGTTTAGTTTTATCCTTGGTCTGCCTGGCAAGGGTCATCTCTAGGGAAGCTGTGGGTTTCATAATGTCTATTTCTAAATTCCCCCCTCTCAAGTGAGCCTCTGCATCTGCCTCTCCTCTCTGCTTCTACTAACTATGGAGCTTCCTCAGGAGTTTCCACTTCACCCAGGCTGGTCTCATCAGCTATGGAGTCACCACTGCTCTTTGTGGGCGATTCTGTCTTCAAAGACCATCTGTACTGAGTTGTGCTGCCCCTCACTGCTGCCCATGGGATCCCCCACTAAAAGCCCCCTGAACAGGCCGAAGTCTTCCCCTCTGAGGTCTGACACCTGCACTCTGCTCCTCTCCTTCCTCAGGCTGCTCAAGAGCTGCACCCCCCTATTTCATGGTCACTACAGCCAAGGATGACACTGGTTTTCATGTCCCTCACCAGCTCTTCATGGTTTGCAAGGACCGGAGCCAGGTGAGCATCGTCTATGTTGGTCCAGCTGGTGGCTTTCCTAAGAAATTGCTCCAACATTCTCCAGAAACCTATTGGTCTGTTTTCACAGTGCTGTCTTCCCCCTCCAATGAATGTCAGGGTCATTAAAGCCCCCAGAAAGAGCCCCAGGTCACTGATCTGGAGACTTCCTTGAGTTGCTTAAGTAAGAGCTTGTCCACCTCCTCCCCTTGATTGCAGGTTCTTCATTTCCCACCACGATGTTGCCCAAACTGGCCTCTCCTCCGATCCTCACCCACAAGGGCTCACCCAACCTGTTGACCTCCAGATTCATTGGACTCTTTGAAGAGTGTCTCATCAAGAGGGTGAGTAAAGGATGGGGGAGAGGAGAACCAGAAGATGTTGAGAACGTAGGCCCGCAGGTGGAGACCCCAGTGCAACGTGCTTCCAATTCATGCAGTGGCTTGCATCTACCAGAGAGAGATGGGACAGAGCTGGCCTCACTGCAGGGGTGGGGATCAGTCACTTCCACACAAGCACCAAAGGAATCGGAGATGCCGCCTGGGGTGTATGTCACACACCCGCTCTGAGGGGACGTGGCTTTCCTGCAGGTCCTGTGCTGTCCCTGCCAGCCACAGGCAGTTTTGGTGGAGAGCCTTGGCGTCTCACAGAGCCCTACAGGCCTGTATTTGGCCATTCAGTGAGCAGCTGCCCTCCCTTAGGTCGGGCTCCATGGGGATGTGTGAGACAACTCTTGTTACAGCCAGTGCACAGCTCGTCAATACAGGTAAAGACGGGAGAAAGAGAGGGACTTCACTCTCCCTCGGGCACAGAACTCCATGTGGTCAGCTGAACACCTCTATGGGCAGCCCTGAACAGCGTGAGTAGGGAGAGGTGGCGATGTCCTAAATGTGGGCATCTGCCGTCATTTCAGCTGGCATCCTCACCAGGCCGCAGGATGATGCCCCCAGATGTTTCCCAGTCTCTCAGTACTGCTCCGTTTACCGTGGACTACATCTGGCACCTCAAATGTCACCAGGGGCTTGTGTGTCAACTCCTGGTCTCCATCTCTGACAGTGAGACCATAGAAAAGGAGTGCAGGTGCCTATTTGTAACAGGCGCCATGACCGAAGCAAGGGGAATCGCACGTCCTGGGGGTTTGTGGCAGGCCTGGGAGGGAGCTGAGGTCCCTTCCAGCCCCAGCACTACAAATCCAGCATGAGATGCCTCCATTGACTCAGCTGATTGCCTTCCCTCAGCGTGGCTGAAGGAGCTGCCTCCCTGGCAGTCTCCAGGTGTCCTGCCTCATGATGGGCCAAGGCAGGGGGATTCTCAGAGCTAACTGTGTCTGGGAGAGGAGAAAGGCCACTGCTGCAAAGAAACCTCTCTGCAGAGGTGAGACAGGCAACATCGGTCTCTTCCCAAGCAGGTTCCTGGGGAGCCCCCAGGGACACCTGGAGGGAGCGCCGAGCGGGGTGGGGGCAGAGAAAGTGACGTCTTGGGCAGGTGCCCTCCTCCGGGGCTGAGACAGGCTCCTGGGGTGGAGGGAGCTCCTGGGAAGCAGGCAGCAGTGCAGAGAGACAGCTCTGCCAAGGAGCAACTCCTCTGCCAAGCGCAGCAGGGCTCTGGGCAAAGGAGTAGGGCAGAGCGAGATTAAAGGCAGGCTGGAGTGGGAGGAGAGAGGAGAGCTGCAAGGGAAGAAACCTTTCCAGCCCTTGACACGGGAAGTCTCTTGGTGCAGGGCAATGCAGCTGCCGTTGCGGGAAGGGTCTCCGAAAGCGTTCATAGCCTCCGGGGTCTGTCAGGAGGCCTCCCAGCCCAGGGGCTCATGTTAGACAAGGGGGAAGGGGTGAAGGCAGGGTGTGCAGCCAGAGCTGCCCAGGGCATTTCAGAGGGGGCTTTTGCAGAGGAAGAGCAAGGCAGGGGATACCTTACAGCTAAAGAGCTTTCCTGAGGCTGTGCTTCCAGTTTCCTGCTGTTTCAGGACAAAGGGAAAAGGCGCTGCTGCGTTTGGCGAGGGAGCCTGAGAGTCCTGAGCTGCCACGCTGAGAGATCAGTAAGGGCTGGTAGGAGCCAAAGGCAACTGCTTCCATCCACTCTCCTCTACCTCCAGAGAGCACCAGCATCACACTTTGCTGGCCTCAGCAGGGTTTGTCTGGCCTGCTCCTTACTGCCTGCAAGCGGGGAGTACCTCCTAGAGAGTGCCTGAAACAGGGAGGTTTCTTCCAGGTCAGAGCTGAGCAGACAGGAGTGGGTGATGGGGTCTGTGATCCCTGACAGGGAAAAACTGGAGGGCAGAGAAATAGTTCCCGGCAGGGATAGCTCCAGGCAGCAGAGACATGGGCAGAGAAGGCTCTCTAGGAAACTCCAACCCCAAATGGCATGGGAGGGAGAATTTGGGAAGCTCCCTCTCATGCCCCTCCCAGTGCAGACACCTTC